>NC_141991.1:248749194-248959194 GCF_049901715.1 Pseudonaja textilis
GCTAGAGAAACGCAATTAGTCCTCAAGTTACAACAGTTTGTTTAGTGACCGCTCAAAATTACAACAGTGCTGGAAAAAAGGGACTCACAAATGTTTTTCCACACATACGACCATTGCAGCCTCCCCATGGTCAAAATTCAGATGTTTCTCCACCCAACCGACTCAAGAGTTACGATGCAGGTCATCCTCGACTTACAACCGCCATTGAGAGGGTCACCAGTGATTCCAACCTTTTCGTTGCCGAGTGAGAAATGGTTTCAGTGAGTTTTGCCCCCCATTTTTCTCGCCGTGTTTGTTATAAGTGAATCACTGCCGTACTTACATTAGCAACACGGGTCGTTAAGTGAATTGGGCTTCCCCGTTGACATATGCTTGGTAGGAGGTTGCATGACCCCAGGACAGTGCAACCATCATAAATGTGAGTTGGTTAAGCATCTGAATTTCGATCGTGTGATCCTTGCAATGGTCATTAAGTGTGAAAAATGGACATAAGACACTTTTTTCCAGTGCTGTTCAGAGGTGGTATTCAGCCAGTTTGCACCGGTTTGGGCGTACCGGTAATGAAAACTTTGACTAGTTTGGAGAACCGGCAAATATCACCTCAGTTGGCCCCGCCCACCCACCCCCGCCATTATACCTCTCCTATATTACCTTGTTTTTTTAGCTCGGCTGATTCGCGTGGCAGAGTGAAGTTTGCCACACCTCAGCTGAGGTAAAAAAAAAAGCTCAGCTTACCATCATTGACAGAGGTCAGTCTTTGAGCCCTCCGTGTGTGCATGCACAAAGTGCGCGCGCGCCTAGAATTGCACACAGAACTGGTAGGAAACAATTCGGAAAACAACTACTGGTGCCATTGTAACTTTGAACAGTCACTAAGCAAACTTATCTGTGAACCTGTTTTCTTCCTTGGTCCAATGGGGCGAGCCTTTATTCTTTCTTTCTTTCTTTCTTTCTTTCTTTCTTTCTTTCTTTCTTTCTTTCTTTCTTTCTTTCTTTTCTTCTTTATTGTCATTCTACATATATACGCTGTACATACAACGAAATTTATATAACACCCAGAGACCAAACTCAACATGCACACACACATGACAATCCCCAAACAACCCCCACCCACCAAAATTCCCCGCCCCCTAAAAACACACAAGCATCCACACAACAGACCAAGTAATACTGTCCAACAGCTCACTGATGGTGGTTCTTAAGTTCGTTATCTTGGCTTTTGTGACTGGTGGGCATTAATAATCCGTGTTTGTCATTTCCCTTTACCTTCTTCTGTTCAGTTTGGTGCCCATCATCACATCTTGGGGGCAAGAAATCCTCTCATTTAATTATGACTGTGTAGAAAAGGAAGGAAGGAAGGAAGGAAGGAAGGAAGGAAGGAAGGAAGGAAGGAAAAAGGAAGAAGGAAAAGGAAAAAAGGAAGGTGAAGAAAGATGAAAGGGAGGGAGGGAACGAAGAAGGAAAAAGAAGGAAGGAAAAAGGAAAAAGAAAAAAAAGGAGGGAGGGAAAAGGCAAAAGGAGAGGAAGAAAGAAAGAGGGAGGGAGGAAGAGAAGGAAGGGTGAAGGAAAAAAGAGAAAGAAGGAAGAAGGAAAAAGAAGAAAGGGAGAAAGGGAAGGGAGAAGAAAAAGAAAGGAAAAGAAAGAAAGAAAGAAAGAAAGAAAGAAAGAAAGAAAGAAAGAAAGAAAGAAAGAAAGAAAAAGAAATCCCAATACAAGAGAATATTTGGAGTTTAGGGTTGATCTGTGGGGTCATTGGTACTCGCTGAGCTTTACCAATGATGTCACCCGGTTGGGCGATGGGATATCTGCAAAAAAACCGTCAGGTTCTGAGAGCGCCAAAGATCCCAACAGTTCAATCCCTAAAGTTCAAATATTCTCTCCTATCAGTTTTCCAAGTCTGAAAGCTAAAAAGAATCAAACGTGGATAGCAGTTGACTGGGAGATCACAGTTTCCATAAAATTGCTTTCCCCCACCACCCCCGCAAAAATATCCTGGATGCATGTATACAGACTCTAGGAACTGAGGCTAACTATGCTGTCCAGACAGTAGTTAATTGGGAATTGGGATAATTTAACTGGGAATTGGGAGCTGTCTTCTTTAAGGGAATGCCTCATGGTAAATTTAGTTAATGCATCATGAGAAATGTAGTTCATGTCATGTGGCCACATCTGATTGGTCACTGAACTGACCCTTGGTTGGGGGGGAGTTTCCTTGACTCTTGCTCGGACCCCAGCATCGTGTGGGCGTCTCACCCTTTGCTCCATCCTTATGGGATGAAGATAACTCTATTTTTACACTACGAAGTCATCTATGCGAAGATTGGACATTAGATGGATCTCAACATAACCGTGAGTTATACTTCGAGGATGCCTTGTGACCCAATAAAGAAACTTCGTACGGAAGGAAGCCTTCGTAGAGTTTGCCTGACTGTCTTTATATTCAGACAGCAATTAAAAGGCAGAACAGTAACTTTTCTAACGGAAAAGCACGTTCTTTAAAACATGAAGGTTTTCCTTTGCAGACGAACCTCTCAGCAAGAGAGATCTAAAGGTATACGGCCTAAAAAGTACTTTTACTGTAAGCTTCTGCTTTTTTCCCTTCAAAATCCAAGCAAGAGGATTTGTTCTCATTTGTCCTCCATTCCTCCTCTTTTGGGATCCCCTTTAAACAGATGTTCCCAGATTTCAGATGGTAGGATGGGGACCTGCAGGAACTTAAACCATACTTTTTTTTTTTTAAAGAAAAAAAATTCTTTCCTTTTTTTTTTTTCCCCAGTCCCCCAAAATATCAATTTCCTTCCTCAGAACTCTTAGCAGTCTGGTCCGACGTACCTTGGCGGATTTAATTTCGCCTTTGATGTCTTCCGATTTTTTCATTAGGAACTCCATGGTGTGCAACCGGCGATCAGCTGTTTTTCTTTCCTCTATCAGAAGTTTTTCGGTTTTCACCACATCACTACAAAGTAGCAACAAGAACGGAGTATTCGTAGTCAGGGCCGAAGTGTGAGTTACTCAATTTCAGTACTAAGTAACAACATCAGTGCTACCATAGAAATGAGTTGGGGGGAAGGGGGGAAGGGGAGGGAGGGGAGGAGGAGGAAGAGGAGGAGGAGACGACAACTATGAGATCCTCGGTGCCCTGTGAGCTTGTTTTCTTGCAGATATTCCCTTACCCGGCTAGGTGATATCATCAGTGCTAGAAAGGAGTGAGGTTTGCAGGCGGGGAGGAAGAGAAGGAGGATAAGGGTGCGTCTTTGGTGCTCTATGGCGTCTTTGGTGCTCTCTCAGCTTGGTTGTTTTCTTGCAGACATTTCATGACCCAACTAGGGAACATTATCAGTGCTAGAAGGGAGAGAGGTTTGCAGGGAGGAGGAGAGGGGGAATGAGGAGGAAGATGACACCCGTGGGGTCTTTGGTATCCTCTGAGCTTGTTTCCTTGCAGACATTTGCTTACCCAACTAGGTGATATCATCAGTGCTAGAAGGGAGTGAGGTTCACAGGGAGGAAGAGGAGGACTGTGGGGTCCTTGGTGCTCTCTGAGCTGGGATGTTTTCTTGCAGGCGTTTCATTACCCAACTAGGGAACATCATCAGTGCTAGAAGGGAGAGAGATTTGCAAGGAGGAGGAGAGCGGAAGGAAGAGAAGGACCGCGGGGTCTTTGGTGATCTCTGAGCTTGGTTGTTTTCTTGCAGATGTTTCATTACCCAACTATGGTAGGTAACACCACTAACATTGCTAGCATTAGCAACCAGTGGTGGGTGCTTTTAAAACCAGTACCCTCCGTCTGTTTCCTGCTGTTATTTCCTGTTTGGTTCTGCAATGCCATCTGTATCACTAGAACCCAGAATGAATACTTGGCATACATTTGGAAATCAAAAGAGACAGCATGCCATTTAATTATGACAGATTCCTGTGTGTGTGTGTGTGTGTGTAAGTGTGTGTGTGTGTGTTTAAAAAGCGTAAGTCGAGCCAACTGGCTAGCTGAAACTCTGCAAAATATTTTGAGGGGGAAAGAAAGGGAAAGAAAGGCAAGGAAAGACAAAACGCAAGAGTGCTTACTCCTGAAGGCGTTTCTCCAGCACAAGCGCTGAGGTGAGCTTTCTTTGCAGGGTGCTGAGTTCGAGTTCCAGTTCTTTGTTTTTGGATTGTGCTCTGAACAGATCAGAAGTCAAGTCGTTGATGGCAGGAATAATACTAAAGACAAAAAGCCCAGTTAGTCAGGATTTGTGCTTGGTTTGTTTTTTTACATGGAGAGCTGTCATAGTATTTAGCAACTGGTCACGATTAGATTCGGAGGGAGTTTAGATGAGAGGGGCAGCATACGATTCTAATAAATAAACAAACAGGTAGGTAAAAATTTGGAATTCTACTTGGAATTGAAGGCCTGTGTGGAAACGTACTCAGCCTAAAGAAAACCCCAGCACGGCATCCTCTCTTCCTCATCCTGATCTTCTTCCTCCACCTCTTCCTCCTTCCTACAGGGATAGTGATCCATGGCTCCCCCAGGGGCCTACCTGCCTCCTTCGGTATGTTATGAGAATGTATAAAATCATCCATAATAGCCTTTTCACATTTCAGTCCAATTTGTAACAAGGCTGACTATAGATGCTCCTTGCCCCACAGGATTCAATCAAGGAAAGGATCCAAAACACACACAGAATCACACACACCATACACTGAAAGAAGGAGCGGTTAGCCGCAGCATCCATGTGCGCAGCCATCTTGAAAACCGTTGAAATCATAAACAAATGCTGTACCAGAGGTTATCTAAATTTCAATCAAGTTTTAAAGCTAGCACTGTAGATTTTCAGGTGTTCCACAAACCAGTGTAGAAAAGATTCTGCTCTATAGAGAAGCATAAATGGATGGATGGATGGATGGATGGATGGATGGATGGATGGAAAGACAGATGAGAGATGGATGGATACCGTATAGAGATAGATAGGTAGGTAGGTAGGTAGGCAGGCAGATAAACAGACATGATAGATACAGATGAAAAGACATGATATAGATATAGATGAAAAGATGTGATAGATAGATAGATAGATAGATCGATCGATGATACTAGATAGATGATAGATGATGGATGGATGAATGGACGGACGGACAGATGGCTGAGTAGATGGATGGATAGATGACACCATAGATAGATGGATGGATGGATGGATGGATGGATGGATGGAAGAAAGGAAAGACAGATGAGAGATGGATGGATACTGTATAGAGATAGGTAGGTAGGTAGGCAGGCAGATAGACAGACAGACATGATAGATACAGATGAAAAGACATGATATAGATATAGATGAAAAGATGTGATAGATAGATAGATAGATAGATAGATAGATAGATAGATAGATAGATGATACTAGATAGATGATAGATGGATGAATGGACGGACGCACAGAGAGATGGATGGACGGACGGACAGATGGCTGAGTAGATGGATGGATAGATGACACCACAGATAGATGGATGGATGGATGGATAGATGGAGGGAGGGAGGGAGGACTGTTTAAATATTCCCCAAATCTTCTCTCTAAAAAAATATTAATGATCATGAAACGCCTGTAATTCCTCTCTCACAGTTGGCACTGCAGCATTCAGAAATATTTCCGGAAGAGATTTACACCACCTTGTAAGAGATGTGTCCTTTGTTTCCAGAACCAAGGCAATATCCACTAGGTTGTTTAGGTAGCTCATACTTTCTTTCGATAGGCTGCTAAGGGAAAAATTCAGATCCTCCATTAAAAGTTCCTGCAGGAAGAGGCCTGGGGAAAGAAAGAGAAGACAGCAGGTGTTTTAAGGAAACATTACGGCACGGGTGTCAAACTCGCGGCTCACACGCCAATGCGTCACGCGCTGGCCACAGCCACCCCCATTTTAGCAAAGGAGAAAAAAAAAGTTGCGATCCGTCACATGATGACGTGACACCACAAGTTTGACACCCCTGCCTTTATGGCATAAACATGCTTGGTGTGAGACTGACACAATGACTCTAATCTAATTAGGGAGCCAGTTGGATGTAGGGCAGATAATCTCGGCTTACAAACATAACGGAGCCCAACATTTCTGTGGCTAAGCAAAACAGCCGTTACCTGAGTTGTCTGCCCCATTTTATGACCTTTCTCGCCACCGTTTGTTAAATGAGTCCCTGCAGTCGTTAAGTGAGTAACACAGTTGCTCATTGAATCTGGCTTCTCCACCGACTTTGCTTGTCAGTAGGTCACAAAAGGGGATCACATGACCCAGGGACACTCCAACTGTCGTTAAGTATGAGTCAGTTGCCAAGCCCCTGAATTTTGACCATGTGACCATGGGGAGGCTGCAATGGTCATAAGAGTGAAAAATGGTCATGTCACCTTTTCCAGTGCTGTTGTAACTTCGAACAGTCTTTGAATGAATGGTGATAAGCCGAGGAATAAGTAAAGGTTCCTCTCACACATATGGGCTCATCTCCGTTACAAAGCCGAAGAGCCAGCACTGTCCGAAGACCTCTCCGTGGCCATGTGTGGCCAGCATGACTAAACACTGAAGTGGTCATAAAATGGAGCCAATGTCATTTAACTGTTTCACTTATCAATGGCAATTCTGGGCTCCATTATGGTTATAAGTCAAAGACTACCTATATGCAATCCTTATCCTTTCTGTGCAATTCTGTGCAATTCTGTACCATTATGTCCGGCTTCGTATGTTGTTTGATCCCAAGTAATTATGATTTTTTTCTTTCCTTGTGGGTTTCTGCAATTATAAATAAGACACAGCCTGGCTACATACGTAAGCCAATTTCTGCTTACCCATGTGACAAAAGGGATCAGCCACAAAAGCTGAGGTCAATGAAGTGTAAGATATTCTCTTGATAAGTTTTGTGAGTCTTATGTGTGTGGGAGAAGAGCAGGCAGAGCTGGAAGGCAGAGTTAAACGTGTCATCAGTTTGGAGTCATTGCATTGCCACAAGAGACCCAAGTCCAGCCCCCCTATCAATTACATTGATCCATTAAGGTAAAGGTTCCCCTCACACATCTGTGCTAGTCATTTCCGGCACTTGCTCTGTTACAAAGCCAAAGAGCCAGTGCTGTCTGATGACGTCTCCCTGGTCATGCGGCTGGCATGACTAAATGCCGAAGGCGCACGGAATGCTGTTCCCTTTCCACCAAAGGTGGTCCCTATTTTTCTACTTGCATTTTTACATGCTTTCGAACTGCTAAGTTGGAAGAAGCTGGGATGAGTAAAGGGAGCTCACTCCCTGACGTGGCGCTAGGGATTTGAACCGCCTTTCTGATCGACAAGCTCAGCGTCTTAGCCACTGAGCCACCACATCCCCAATAAGTCGAAGAATACCTGTAGTTAAAGCACTAGAAACCAAGTGGCTGTGAGTTCCAGTCCCACCTCAGGCATGAAAGCTGGCTAATTACTTCGCAGGAAAGTTGTTGCGGGGAAAATAGGATGCGGGAGAAATATTAGGCCCATCTATCCTTTCAATAAATATTGCTACTTATCAAAACAAGAAAGGCAGGGAATAAATTAATCTCACCATCTGACTCATACTCCGCTGCTTTCTGCTTCATATCTTCAATTAACAAATTGATGTCCCGATCTCTGGACTCATTGCATTCGGCCAGCCTATACAAAATATCCACCGTCTCTGCGTTCATTTCTAAAAGAGGAATCGGCCGCTCCCCAAAAACTTTCTTCAACCATGAAGTGACCTGTTAACAAAAGAAAAGAATGATGGTTTTTCTCCTACATTTTGCTTCTCAGGTATGAACACATTTCAAAAGGTGGATAGGCGTGACTGTAATATTTCAATGTCGTGACATTTTAGATTTTTTATTAATGTATTTATTTACATCCATCCTTTATTTCTCTTTTATCAACAATTCAAGGCACCAAACATACACAATACTCCTCCTTCCTTCTCTTTTCTCCACAACAACTTTGTGAGGGTGGATTGAGCAGATAGCAAGTAATTGGCCTAAAGTCACTCAGCTGGTTTTCATGCCTAAGGTAGAACTGGAACTCACAGTCTTTGTGATTGGCCCAAAATTACCCAGCCAGCTTTTATAATAATAGAGTTAGAAGGGACCTTGGAGGTCTTCTAGTCCAACTCCCTGCTTAAGCAGGATACTTTACCCCACTTCAGACAAATGATTATCCAACCTCTTCTTAAAAGCTTCCAGTGTTGGAGCATTTACAACTTCTGGAGGCAAGTTGTTCCACTGATTAATTGTTCTATCAGGAAATTTCTTATTCCCGGGGTTGCTTCTCTCCTTGATTAATTTCCACCCATTGCTTCTTGTCCTGCCTTCAGGTGCTTTGGAGAATAGCTTGACTCCCTCTTCTTTGTGGCAACCCTTGAGATACTGGAACACTGCTCTCATGTCACCCCTGGTCCTTCTTTTTATTATATTCAGTTCCAGCAACCATTTTTTCATGGCTAAGGCGGGACTAGAACTCACTGTCTCCTGGTGATTGGCCCAAAGTCACCCAGCTGCCTTTCATGGCTAATGCAGGACTAGAACTCACATACACCGGGTGATTGGCCCAAAGCTGCCTTTCATGGCTAAGGCAGGACTAGAACTCACCATCTCCTGGTGATTGGCCCAAAGTCACCCAGCTGCCTTTCATGGCTAATGCAGGACTAGAACTCACGGTCTCCTGGTGACTGGCCTTAAGTCACCCAGCCGTTTTAATAAGGAAGAAGACAGAGATGGCTCCTCTAACAAATATCAATCTAATCTAGAAGCTCACAAATGGTACACAAAAGCTTTGAGCCCGGCAGGATATTATTTGCTAAATGTTGTTATTTGTTAGACTGGAGCTGCAGAATCAAACGGGCTTTCAGTTGGAAAGAAACCAGGGGGGGAAAAAAAACAGAAAACAGGGGAACGCGTTTTTGCAGGAAAATCTTTCCCATCCTTTTAATTTTTTATTCTTTCTTAAAAAAAAATAATAATCCCCGAATGGTCGCAGCCTCGCTCACCTTCGTTACCTTTTCCTCCATTCTGGTTCCTTTCGCCCTGCGTTGCAAACTTCCCGCTCCCCCCTTTCTCGGTCGCTGGCCAATGACGTCATCGGAAATAGAGGCTCTTGGGAGTTGTAGGCCGGCGGTCGGGGCTGCTTTCCTCTGCAGCCTCAAATAACCCCGTGTAAGGAAAAGAAAGGGCGAGTCTTTTTTTTTTTTTTTGCCCTTTAGGTGAAGAGTCTGACGCGAAATAGAAGAAAAAATAAAAATAGAACTGAGAAGGGTAACTGCTTTAAAACACTTGGAGCCAGGTGGATGTCTCTCACTGTCCTTGATCAAGTTAGATTATTATTATTTATTCTTATTGTCTTCTTTCCTCATACTTTTATTGGTGTGATGATGGTGGTGGTGTTGCTTTGCATGTACATTGTGTGCTTTTTCCAAAAATGCTTTTTTCAGGAGGCAACTGGACTTTCTGATTTTTCTTTGAAGACGTATCACTTCTCATCCGAGAAGCTTCCTCAGCTCTGACTGACTTCTTCAGCAAATGACCAGCTGTCTGCCAGGAATATGAATCCTTCCCTTTCCCGCTATCCTGGCAGAGTTGAAGAAGCTTCTTGAATGAGAAGCGAAATATCTTCAATAGAAAAAAACAACAAGAAAAGTCCAGTTGCATCTGGAAAAAGCACCTTTGGGACAACCATGACCTGGAGGACTGAGATTTTCTACAGACTTTTAGCTATACAATATGTGATGGACACTCTTTGAATGGTGTGGGAGTAGGAATGGACTTCCAGAGGAAAAAAATTGCAGACTATAGGAACCAAGAGAACTACCCAGGAGACCCTGAGGACACAGATAAACCTCCAAGTGCTTCAATTTAATCTGAATACTGAGGTTTTAGTTTAGAAAAAACAACTCATACATTAACTTTTGTCATAAAAGAAAAACACAACAACAGAGCTTTCAATGATACAAACAACTTTTTATTTGAAAGGTAAAAGTTTGCATTTGGCATGCTTTTAAACAATTAATGTGATTTTTGCTATTGCCTGCATGCTTATAATTTGTTTAACCTTGGCTCATACTTTGTAAGTTTGAGAGCAACACATGCAGCACTCAGGTCATCTGTTAGTCTGTTTCTGGTATCAGATTTGAGATAATTCAAAGCTGAAAAGAACTGCTCACAAGCATAAGATGATCCAAACAAAGGAAAGCAATCCCAAGTGCTTTCATTGACTTAAAAGTAATTGGCAGAGAATTCCACAAGGATTTCATTTTTTGTTGCTAGAAATGGGCCTCTCCTCTCACGTCTGCAGTTGGGTAAAGGACTTTCTTACTAACAGACCTCAAACTGTTAGGATTGGCAGCTATTTTTCCTCCATTCTTGCTCTCAGCACTGGCTCTCCACAGGGTTGTGTGCTGAGCCCCCTTTTGTATTCACTCTACACCTATGACTGCACTCCGTTTTGTCCCACTAACTATAATAACATTTGCAGACAACACCACGTTGGTGGGACTCATATCAGGAGAAGACGATAGGTCAGAGGTTCTCAGACTGGTCTTGTGGTGCAAGAGTCATAACCTTGCCCTGAACATCAAAAAGACCAAATAATTGATTATAGACTTCAGAAGATGCAAAGCATAGTCTCTCCCACTATATATCAATGGAGACTGCGTGGAAAGAGTTCATAGTTTAAATTTCTAGGAACTCATATTTCTGACCACCTTACTTGGTCAGTCCACATTATGGCCACTGTAAAGAAGGCCCAACAGCGCCTGCACTTTCTGAGGCTGCAGAAAAAGAGTGGTCTGGGTGAGTGGTTGCTAGTTACTTTTTACCGGTCTACCATCAAGAGTATTTTGGTATACTGTGTAACGGTGTGATATGCTGGATGCTCTGCAGTGGATAAGAAGATGCTCCAGAGAGTTATAAACACTACACAAAAAATCATTGGTTGCTCTCTTTCTTCTTTGGAAGAGATTGCGAAGACCAGACTCCTCTCTAGAGCACTAAAAATCTCCACAGACCGTTCTCATCCTGGACATTCATATTTTGAACTGTTACCATCAGGGAGGCATTATAGGTGTCTTAAAATGAGGACTAATAGACTGAGAAACAGTTTCTTTACCAAGGCAATAATTGTCTTGAATCAAACAATACATATATGATTTAGCCCTATGTATTTGGTGGCATTTTTTAAACTATCTAACTTACATGTTTTAGATAGGTTTTAGACTAGGTTTTTAATTATTATTTTAATTATTTTATTTTTTAAAAACCCTGTAGTGTGATTGTGATGTGGTGTTTGGGACACTGTGCTGGAGTAGCTTTCAAATTTCATTGTATTTGTAGAATGCAATGACAATAAAGGTATTCTATTCTATTCTATTTTCAGAACTAACTGTGCTGTCCTTTCATCCTTTCTATCTTTTCAAGTGTTTACGCAGGTTATAGAATTTATTTTTCCAGAGAGAGGTTTCTTGAAATTCTATTAGCTCCATTTCCATATTTCCTAAATCTAACCAGTCTAAGCAGGAAATATCAAGTTCTTCAAATTCGGCTTTCCATCTTACGGAACTGTAAAAATCTGTTACTAAAATTCACCTTTGCAGCTACTACAATGCTAGAAAATTCCTTGTAGATTTCCTGATGGCTTGTAGAACTGTCTGCAAATCTTGTAGAATTTTCTAAATGCATTTTTAGGTGTCCAAGGAGCTGCTGATACAGTTCTACAGAGGAATTATTGAGTCTGTCATCTGTACCTCTATAACTGTCTGGTTTGGTTCTGCAACCCAACAGGACAGATACAGACTTCAGAGGATAATTAGGACTGCAGAAAAAACAATTACTACCAACCTGCCTTCAGTCGAGGACCTGTATACTGCACAAGTCAAAAAGAGGGCTGTGAAAATACTTACAGACCCCTCACATCCAGGACATAAACTGTTTTAACACCTTCCCTCAAAATGATGCTATAGAGAACTGCACACCAGAACAACTAGACACAAGAACAGTTTTTTCCTGAGCGCCATCACTCTGCTAAACAAATAATTCCCTCAACACTGTCCAACTATTTACTACATCTGCATTACTATTACTATTAATCTTCTCATCACTCCTTATCACCCATCCCCTCCCACTTGTGACTGTAGGACTGTAACTTTATCGCTTGTATGCTTACTATTTATATTGACTGTTTCCTAGTATGATTGATTGCTTATTGTACCCTATGCCTATTATTAAGTGTGGTACCTGATGATTCTTGACGAATGTATCTTTTCTTTTATGTATACTGAGAGTATTTACACCAAGACAAATTCCTTGTGTTTCCATTCACACTTGGCCAATAAAGAATTCATTCGTTCATTCTATGCCACGCTATGAGCTATGCTCCCCTCCAACCCCACCATGGGAATCATTTTCACCACAGACTCAACAGGTTGCCGTCCGCAACGCATCCTCACTCCGCATGTGAGCTGCACGACTTACCCTAGACATGGGTAAAGGAAGCACTTGCATTAGGCTGCTGGGCAGAGGGGTGGGCGATGTGAGAAATGTCCTTAGGCCCATGTGGAGAGGGAAAAGAAACCCTGTGGTTTTCCAGTAACATACTCTGGGAAACTGTGCTGGGGCGATGGCGAGGTAGCCCATAGAGAGGGCTCTGAGTGCCCCCTCTGGCACAAGGGTCATAGCTTCACCACAACTGGTATAGGGTCTTCTGCTCAAGCAGGGGTTTGGGGTAGATTACAGGGGTCTTCAACCTTGGCCACTTTAAGACTTGTGGACTTCAAGTCCCAGAATTCCTCAGCCAGCAGAGGAATTCTGGGACTTGAAGTCCACAAGTCTTAAAGTGGCCAACGTTGGAGACCCCTGGACTTCCAAGGTCCCTTCCAACTCTGTTATTCTGTTATTCCATTGCCTTCAATGCTCCCATATGTGGTCCCGAAGAGTCAGACTTGATGGCACATCACCTGAAAACTGGGAGGGAGGGGGGAAGAGAGAGGCTGAAACAATTGTCCCCCTTGAGAAGGGTATTTTGGGGGGAGGCTCCAAAAGGATATCCAGACTGTAATTTGAATAAAAGCATTACAGCATAGCGTTAAGCTAGGTCCTCATTTTGCTGGAAAGATAAAAGAGTTCATTCTTGGAGAAAAGAGCATGCAGCGATGAAGAAGCCTCGCTCTGCGCATGCTCAAAGGCCCTCTGCCTAGCAGGCGCAAGCCGTTGACAGGAGCGGGCCACGTGCTCCTCTCCCTTTCCTAGCGTGGGGGCGGCGCGTGCCACGCCCTCCGCCTATACGTCATTCTGGCCACGCCTCCTCCCGATGACCGCGCTTGAATTTTCCGGTCCGCGGGGTCGAAGGGCGCCCTTTTAAAAGAAACGTAATTTTATATACATATAAATTGGGTTTTTTTTAAATAAAAAAACCGTCCTTCTGTCCCTCGAAACAAAAAAAAAAAAAAAAGCAGAAAGTAAAGTTCTTACGGGGGAAAGAGCACGTCACGAGCGTTTGAATCCCAGGTCAAACAACGTGAAGCGGTCCAAAGAAGCCCTTCCGGGTCGTCACCGCGGTAACGTTCAAGGTGCTCGAAGGGGCGTGGCCTGTGACGGTTCCCACCCTTCTTCGACCCCGTCGCAGGGGGGCGGAGCGGCGGCCATTTTGCTCTCTTCCCCCAGCGCGAGCCAGAGGCAGCCGCGGGTGCAGCGAAGAGCCAGAAGCCGCGTCGTCTCTTTTTCCGCCCGGCTCGCCTCGACGATGCTGTCCGTGCGCGTAGTCGCTGCGCTCGCCCGGGCCTTGCCCCGCCAGGCCGGCTTGGTGAGCGATAGGGTGGGAAGAGCCTGTCTTGATGCAGCAGGCGCCGCCATCTTGGCTCCGGCCTGGCGGTGACATTGACGCGGCGGCACCCTCCGTTGCTCCCAGGAGCCGCTCCGGGCCTTCTCTCTCCAGTCCTTTCCTGCGGCTCTCGCCGCTTTTCAGCCTCCCTTGCACGCCCGGGGCCTTTTTCTCGGCCTGGCGGTGACCCCGGCAAGGTCATCCCTCTTCCGGCCAGGGTCGTCTCTGCAGCCGCCTCGCGGGCACCCCCGGATAGGAGAGCCGCTGGACCGGAGCGAGAAGCGTGCCCGGAGGCCGTTTAAACCCTGGTCAAGCCCCGGTGCCTTTTCTGGGGTGGGGTCGGGCGGGCTTGTCCGAGGAAGGTCACGCCTTTGATCTCTGGCCGTGGATGATGGGTGATGTGCTCCCGGCCACCTGAATGGAGGAGGCTTTGGATGGGGGCGGGGAGTGGGGGTGTTGTACCTGCCTCAATCCCGCCTGATGCGTTTTATGACCTTGGAGGTTTTCTTGCAAAAGATGCCGCCGCCGCCGCCGCCATTCATTACGGGTGGTCCTCGAGTTACGACCACAACGGAGCCCAAGATTTACGGTTGCTAGGTTGACTTGTTTGGTCAGTGAGCTTTGCCCCCGTTTTACGACATTCCTTGCCGCAGTTGCTAAGTGAATCACAGCAGTTGTTAAGGTACTGACGCGGTTGTTCAGTGAATCTGGCTTCGCCATTGACTTGGCTTGTCAGAAGGTGGTAAAAGGTGACCGTCATAAATAGGAACCAGTTGCCAACGATATTGCAAAAGTCATCAATGCAAAAATGAAAAACAGTCAAGTCACCTTTATCAGTGCCGTTGTAACTTTGAATGGTCACTAAATGAGCTGTTGTAAGTTGAGGACTAGCTGTATCTATGGATCATCTATATTTTCTATGAAATAAAGGACATTTCTGCACTGCAGGCTTGTTCTCTTACTGTCTGCCCCAAAAGGCCAGTTTGCAGCTCTTAACTTAGCATTTGCTCCTTTTGTTTCAAAATCTGGAAGCGGGGAGCAGCAAGTCTTGGCTTTCAATCTTTATTGAAGAAAATGATCAGTCTTTTTTTTTTTTACTTGTTGCACCCTTTTGTGCAATTTTGACTAATGCAGTGTTTGCAACCATGACTTTGCTGCTACAATGGAGTCAGTTCTTGTAGGGTTTTACAGTAGTCCCCTATAGTAGACTTATAGTAGACTTATCGCAATTGAGCCTAAAATTTATGTTAAGTGAAAACGTTTAAGTGGGCTTTGCTCCCATTTTACGACTTTACTTGCCACATTTGCATTGGTTAAGGTAATAACACAGCTGTTTAGATTCCCCATTGTCTTGGCTTGTCAGAAGGTCGCAAAAGGGGATCTTGGAACACATCATAAATAGGAACCAGTTGCCATCCGGCTGAATTTTGGGGAGGCTGCAAAGGTCATCAATGCAAAGTGAAAAACAGCTCTACCTCATCTTTTTCAGCCTCGTTATAACTTTGAATGGGCACTAAATGAGCTGTTGTAACTCGAAGACTACCGGTATCTATGGATCATGTATAAGCCATATTTTCTAATTAGATAAAGGATTTTATTTTTGCTTGCATTCTGGGGACATTTCTGCACTGCAGGCTTGTTCCCTTACTGTCTGCTCTGAAGTGGGGAGCTGTACGCATTGGCTTCCCATCTTTATTGAAGAGAATGATAAGCCCTTTTTAAAAAAAAACTTGGTGCACCCTTTTGTGCAGTTTTGACTAATACAGTGTCTGCAACCATGACTTTGCTACTACAATGGAGTCAGTTCTTGTAGGGTTTTACAGTAGTCCCCTACAGCAGACTTACCGCAATTGAGCCTAAAATTTATGTTGTTAAGTGAAAACATTTAAATGAGATTTGCCCCATTTTTTTGACCTTGCTTGCCTGAGTTAAGTGAATCATTGCATTGCACGGTTAATTACATGGTTGTTAGGTGAAGCTGGTTTCCCCATTGATTTTGCTTGTCAAAAGGTTGCAAAAGGGGATTGCGTGACCTTGGGACACAGTAACGGTTATAAGTATGAACCAGTTGCCAAGGATCTGAATTTTGATCACATGATCATAGAGATGCTACAAAGGTGGCAGGTTTGAAAAATGGTCATAAGTCACTTTTCAGTACTGTTTAAACTTTGCATGGTCGCTAAATGAACTGTTGTAAATCGAGGACTACCTCTATAAGGGGTATTTCTTCAGGTGTGCTATGGCTCAAAAGTCTGTGAGTCCATCCTTATTTTTTCCAGTTATTGCAGTATTGTCTAGTCCAAACCTTTTCTTCACCACAGGAACCACTCACCCCCCCCCTCCCTTTAAATACCATTTGTGGCTGCGGACCACCAAGACTTAGCTCAGGACCGCATCAAGCCTTTGCGGTACTCCCCGTGATGGCACGCAAATACATACCCCCGGGGGTTCCTAGGCCGCAGGTTGAGAACCACTGGTTTGGTGCAATACGTAGTATGTTGAGTTGATGGTTAGCCCAGGGGTCTGCAACTTTAAACACTCAAAAAAACTATTTGGACCTGTTTCCCACAGAAAAGAAAACACGGGGAGCCACAAAACCTAGGTGGGTGTGGCCAACTCAACGTTTCTTCCACCCAGTCACATGATTTGCCACGCCTACCCGGTGGCTTCCAGTGTTTTCTTTTTTTGTGGGAAATGGGTCTCTCTCTCTCTCTCTCTCTCCCCGCCCCACCCCAGTTTTGTTTTTGGGGTTTTACCTTCTCAGGCCAGGCAAGGAGTGACTGGGAGGGGAGAGTGAAGGGTGAGGCCAGCCAGTAAGTAGTGGGATCACCCAACAGGGAGCCACAGTAGAGGGCCCAAAGAGCCGCATGTGGCTCCAGAGCCACAGGTTGCTGATACCTGGGTTACCCACTAAAACACATTGCTTCTGAAATTCTTAAAAGTGGCAGCAAATGTTTGAGGTGCACTTTAAACAAAAGCTGCTGTGGGCCAGCACTGCGAAAACTACCCAGGTACACTTTAGATTTTAGACACAGGTATCCTTAAGATTCCTGTTTGGACATTACTAAGATTTTTCCTGAAGATTAAGGTAGAGAATGAGGGCTATGAATAAGCTGCTGCCCGAATGAGGATTGTGAGTGAGCAGCCTTTTGAAATAATTTACCTTAAAGCAGGGATCTTCAAACTTGACAGCTTTAAAACTTGTGGACTTCAACTCTCAGAATTCCTCCTCCAGTCATGTTAGCTCAGGAATTCTGGGAGTTGAAGTCCACAAGTTGCCAAGTTTGAAGATCCTTGCCTTAAAGCTTTGATCCAAAACTTTTGCAGAAACAGGAGATACTATTAAATGGTTTTTAAAAGTAAATCATACAACTTTTCATCTCTCTTGTGTCCTAAAAAGAAGAGAAGACCCTAACTGAACACCACTCTTTAAAATTGCCTCTATTTTTTTCCTGGTATCCGTGGCAGAGGGCAGACAGTTGAACGCCACAAAAGACACAGTTGCTTTAAAGAGCTGGAGAGTGATATTTGTGTGCATCCTACAGAGCTCCCTTTTCCAATTATTTTTGAAGTACGGTAATATTCAGGTTCATTTTCTGTATTGCTAGCTACTGAAACGTAAATAAACAATTACTGTATTCAGTGCTTACCATGTGATTTTGTATATAAATAATGTATTGCAGTAAGGAGCTCTGGTCATAAATGATAACCTTTAACTAAAAATTTTGCAAGAAATATAAGATCTACGCTTCAGACAGGAGACCTTATGGTTTTTCTTCATCTTAGGTGTCACGGAATGCTTTCGGTGCATCATTTGTAGCAACAAGGAACTTCCATGACTCTAAAACAACTCTACAGAAAACTGGTAAACAATGTGCAATCTCATTTTTGATAAACTCTTGGCTTTATCTCTAAATTAAATGTGCTTTAACAGCTTTTTAAAGTTATTTGACATTTTGCTATTTATTCATTCATTCATTCATTCATTCAATTTCTGTAGCTGCCCAATTCAACCAAGTGACATTGCTTGACATGTTCAGAATATGGATGCTACTTGAATTCATGTCCCAGCAAGATTGAAGTAAAACTATTTTTTAAATTACCAAAGCAAAGCAAAATTAAGCGTGCTGTGTTCACTACCTAATTGTTCACCACCCCAGTTTGCTGGAATTTAACTAACTGTGCTTTATTTGAATTTCTGGTTTGAATAGAACTGTATTTCAGCTCTTAAAGTTGATCATGGCAAAAGTATTGTAATACGCTCTGAGTACTACTGCTACTTGTAAACTTTGTAGAATTAAGAGATGAAACTAATAAAGTATTTATAAGCTTAAGTACCCTATTCAGTTTGCCCACATTAAGTTTCATTCTATAGTTTTGAGTGTCTTCCACAGAGAAATTGGCTGTCTTAAAAATACCGAATTGGAATTTAGTTTATGTAAATAAGAATGTTCTCAATTAGCATATTCATTGTAGTAGGTGTATGTAGCTTTAATACAGGTGCAATCTGCACTTGTATTAAAGCTATATAATTTGATGTCATGGAGTGAGAGCCACGAAATCCCCAGTTCTCCAGATTTTTTTTTAGAACAATTGCTTGAAAGCAAACACAGCATACTCTGAAACTTCCAAATTTGTCTGCAGTAGAAAATTTTTCAGTTTGCATCTTTGATTTTGTTTTCCTTGTTGGATGGAACTGCTTGTTGCTTGACTGACAAAACATGGGATTTAAACCAGGGTTACTTAAAAAGACCGCCTTAATATTGGTCTGTATTCTTCCAGGCACTGCTGAAGTATCTTCTATCCTTGAGGAACGTATTCTGGGGGCCGACACATCTGCTGAGCTCCAGGAAACTGGGCGCGTGCTTTCCATCGGTGACGGCATCGCCCGTGTGTATGGCTTGAAAAATGTTCAAGCGGAAGAAATGGTGGAATTCTCATCTGGGTTGAAGGTCAGTTTTCGCATCCATATTTGCATAATAAAACGTAATTGTCATGATTTGGTTTTCCTCTGCCCATCATATTACTGCGTGAAAGAATATTGCAGGGTATGAGTGATGGAAATGCCATTTCAAGCATCTAGAAGGTGCGCTGCCCCTTTAGCCTCTGAAGGTGGCTTTTGGTGTTAGTTGAAAGCCTTGGTGACACAGTGGTTAGAGTGCTGTACTGCAGACTACTTCTGCTGACTATCGGCTGCCTGCAATTTGGCAGATCGAATCTCACCAGGCTCAAGGTTGACTCAGCCTTCCAGCCTTCCGAGGTGGGTAAAATCAGGACCCAGTTTATTGGGAGCAATATGCTGACTCTGTAAAACCACGTAGAGAGGGCTGGAAAGCACTATAAAGCGGTCTGTACAGGTTAAGTGCTGTTGCTGTTGTTGTCTCTGATTGCTGACCATTAATATTTTCACTTGACAACATACATAGAATATATTTGTGGAACTATATCCTCATAGCAGTGCTCTCATATTTTATAATATGCAGGTAGTCCTTAACATATGACCGGTTGTTTAGCGCACTGGTGATATTACTCAGTTTGGGAGTCATGAAACGCCTGCAAGAAACCAAACAAGCCCAGACATCAAAATCCTCCTCATTTCAACCTTCAGCTACAAATATTCTCTTTTATTGATGCTTTATCAGTGATCCTTTCAAGTTAGAATAGATCCTGGAAAAAAATCTTACAGCCTGGATGTGAAGTTGTGGCATACATGGGGGTCCATTGTGGCCATTTTCAATGTCTCACGTCACATGGCTGCAATTCATGGTGATATTTATAGAAATTGTAGTTAACCTTCGCTTTTTGGTGGTGGTGGTGGGAACTCCCCAAAGTGAATAATGGTTTGCTTAATGGCCACCACAAAAAGTCATAAAATTGGTGACCTGCTTCATAACTTTCATGACTTGCATCCAAACTCGGCTCGATTATGGTCATAAGTTGAGAACCACCTGTTAATGTCGTTATTTGTATGAATGATGCTTGTCGGGAACGTCCCATTGGATCGCTTTCATATGGAGGTTTCCTAAATGGAAAGTCTTAAATGGGTTTTCCCTCTTCTTAGGGTATGTCTCTGAACTTGGAGCCTGACAATGTTGGTGTGGTAGTGTTTGGTAACGACAGATTGATTAAGGAAGGTGACATTGTGAAGAGAACGGGGGCCATTGTGGATGTGCCCGTTGGGGAGGAGCTGCTGGGGCGTGTGGTTGATGCTCTGGGGAACGCCATCGATGGGAAGGTAGGTGCGGAAGGCAGATTGCTGTTACGTATGGGGATGTTGGCGAGGAGTTGGTGTGAACGTGTCTGTTGCCTTGCTTCACAGGGTCCCATCACTTCCAAAACCCGCAGGAGGGTTGGCTTGAAGGCTCCTGGAATCATCCCCAGGATCTCTGTCCGTGAGCCCATGCAAACCGGGATCAAGGCAGTAGACAGCCTGGTACCCATTGGCCGTGGGCAGCGGGAGTTGATCATTGGAGACAGGCAGACTGGGTAAGAAGGGTGATCCTTGTCTTGCCCCCAGTGATCCTGGCTACCGTGAGTTCTTAGCTTTTGGAATCTTCTTTACATGGGGATAAATGGAATCTTCTTTACATACCTGAGGACATTTGATTCAAAAACCTCCACGGACTAATGCAAAATGTAACGGTTTAGTTTGGTTTATTGTCATTGCATCTTGTACAACAAAATTAAATACCGTCTTCAGAGTACATTATGACTATGAAAATAAACACAAACAGACACCCTTCACATTCTATACATTGAATTGAAAACCCCTGATATCGCATTAATATTGTACTATACCATAGAATTCAAAAGAGCTGCTGCCCTGGGATAGAAGCTGTTTTTCAGCCTATTGGTCCTTGTTTTTATTATTGTCCTGTACCATCTGCCAGATGGTAACAGTTGAAAAAAAAAAGGGTGCCCAGGATGAGATGGATCTTTGAGAATGTTTTGAACTTTCTTAAGGCAACGGGAGCTATAAAGCTCTTCCAAAGAGGGGAGAGGGCAACCCACGATCCTCTAGGCAATGACTTTAACCCTCTGGAATGCAGTCCTATCTGCCCCTGTGCAATTGGCAAACCAGACACAGGTGCAATAAGTTAAGATACTCTCTATGGTGCAGCGGTCACAGCAGTTTTTCATTTAGTTGTTCTTTCCTGAGAAGCCTCAGGTAGTATAATCTCTGCTGGGCCCTTTTGACCAGGGCTGCAACATGAGCGTCCCAGGTCAGGTCCTCTTTTACGATAACACCCAGAAACTTAAAACTGGCCACTTGGCTCCACTCGGTCTCCATTGATAAGCAAGGGCTGGAAAACCTCTTTTGGGATTGCTTAACCTTTCCATTGGAAAAATCCCCAGTTTTTCTCAAAACGGAATTTGCAGGCACCACTGAGTTAATTTGGAGCAATAGGATGTTGACTGTTAACGTATTCGATTTGCAGCAAAACTTCAATTGCTATCGATACCATAATTAACCAGAAAAGATTTAATGACGGAACTGATGAAAAGAAGAAGCTGTACTGTATCTACGTTGCCATTGGTCAGAAGAGATCGACGGTTGCTCAGCTGGTGAAGAGGCTTACTGATGCAGGTACTGGCATTCCATTCGCCCAAAGCTTTGTGCTTGCCCAAATGTGTTTGGGGCGGGGTATGTGTGTATGTGTGTGTGCGCGTGCAGAAATGTAGGCATTTCTTTCCTGGCTAAGCTGCTTCCATCTTCATTGACTTTGGTCATCTCCCTGTGTCAGATGCCATGAAGTACACGATTGTGGTTTCTGCCACGGCCTCCGATGCTGCCCCTCTCCAGTACTTGGCTCCTTATTCCGGCTGTTCCATGGGCGAATACTTCAGAGACAACGGCAAACACGCTTTGATCATCTACGACGATTTATCTAAGCAGGTTTGAACCCCGGGCTGGCCTCTGAATTTAAGGGATGGGGAGAGCCAGTTCTCTCTTGAGACAGACCCTGCATCTATGCTCCCTTGATCAACAGGCCGTGGCCTACCGCCAGATGTCTCTCTTGCTGCGGCGCCCCCCTGGCCGTGAGGCGTACCCGGGCGATGTCTTCTACCTCCATTCTCGTCTTCTGGAAAGAGCAGCCAAAATGAACGATGCCTTTGGAGGGGGATCCCTGACTGCCCTCCCGGTCATCGAGACTCAAGCCGGCGATGTGTCGGCCTACATTCCAACGAACGTGATCTCCATCACCGATGGACAGGTAGCATCCTAAGGGACATGAAAGCCTCCAAGAAGGGCAATTGATCCTAGGTGTTCTTTTTAAAACCTGCACTACTTTGCTTTTGGAGTAGACCAGGGGTGTCGAACACAAGGCCCGTGGGCCGGTGCAGCCCCGAAAACCGCAAAGGATCAGTCTGCAGCGCTTGCCAGCAAGTATGGAGCTCAGGAGTTTTGCACACCCCTCCCAGACTCTGTTTTCAGCCATGACAGCTTCCTGCAGCCCTCCGCCAGCAAAACTGGAGCTGAGGGGGTGGGATTCAACGAGGGGGATCCCGGCACAGCTGATCATTGGAACAGCTGGTTGTCAGGAGGTGGAAAAAAAGAGAAATACCTTAAGGAGTGACTGGGCGGGGAAGAATGCAGTCAGCGATGTTGAGCATATGCGCAATGTTGCACATGCTCGATAAGGACTGGCTGGGTGGGGAGGGGAGGGCCAGGCAGGAGCAAGACATGCCAGTTCTCTGAACTGCGCAAAATCATAACAACCGGTCCTATAGAACCGGTCCGAAACCAGTAGAACCCCACCCCTGTGTGTAGCCCCCAGAGCTCCATTTTCGCTGGTGTGGGGCAGCAGGAGGCAGTCATGGCTGAAAACGGAGCTTGGGAGCCTGTTTTCACTGACAGCGCTCCTGACAACACCAAGCTGTCCATGCCCCAACCCCCCCCCCCCCCCCGTCAAAACCCTGATGCGGCCCTCAATGAAATTGAGTTTGACACCCCTGGAGTAGACAGTGTTACACAGTAAGGGAGTAAGGAATAGTACGTCAAAGAAATTAAAAGCATTTTTTTAAAGAAAAGGAAATACAGCTAAATTCAGTTTATACAGCTAGTCCTTGACTTACAACCACCATTGAGCCCAACCTTTCTGATTCACTCAGAGATCTATCTTTCTGCAATCGGATACCTGAGCCTGCACTGAAAAATAGAAGCTTCAGTCCTAAGGAAGGTTCAGCTCTGCTTTTAGAATAGCTAGAAAGCAAGAAATCCAAAAATGTCCTGCTTTCTAGCTAATCTAAACTCTCAGCACAGCAGAACAGCTGATGGTGTGTGTGTGTGGGGGGGAATAGCAACTTACCAAACGCAGGCAAGTTTAATGGCGCGCATGCCAGGCAAGGAGGGACCAGCCAGCAGCGTGATTTGCCGGTTCTCCAAACTGCGCAGAATCATAACAACCAATTCTATAGAACCAGTCCAACCAGGTAGAATTCCACCTCTGAGCAATAGCACGTATATGCCGCTTCACAGTGCTTTACAGCCCCCTCTAATTGGTTTACAAAATCAGCCTCTTGCCCCCAACAATCTGTGTCCTCATTTTACGCACCTCAGAAGGATGGAAGGCTAAATCAACCTTGAGCCTGGTGAGATTCGAACTGCCAAATTGCAGTCAGCCAGCAGCCAGCAGAGGTAGCCTGCATTATGGCATTATAACTACTGTGCTACTACAGCTCGTAAGATAAAACAGTTGTCTACATTCCATAAACTAGGTACACCTGATAAATAAATTGGTCAGTTTGCTTATAATTGGTGCAGTTGGGAGACTGATTTTTAGTCCCACCTCAGGCATGCAAGCCAGCCAGGTGATTTTGGGCCAATCCCCAGGAGACACTGAATTCTAGTCCCTGCTTGGATGCGAAAGTTGATTTGGAATAGTCACTTCTCAGCCCAGCCTTGGAGGGTTGTTGTGGGGAAAATAGGAGGAGCAAGTATTAGATGTGTTCATCATCAGTTGTGTATAAAAATCATAAAGGTGGCAACTAAACAAACCCCTTCTCTGGCAGATCTTTCTGGAAACCGAACTGTTTTACAAAGGTATCCGTCCAGCCATTAACGTGGGTCTGTCTGTGTCTCGTGTCGGTTCTGCTGCCCAGACAAGAGCCATGAAACAGGTATGTCTAAAACAAACATGGAAAACTGGCATCGACCACTTAACGTGTTTGGGGCCTTGCACATACATTCCAAACAGTTTTCCCAGACTGTTTATAGGGCAATATAAAAATTGTGGTGCCAAGCATAATTTTGGGCCATCTTTTTATACTTGGTGAATGTTTCTGTAATTGTTCTAGAACAAGAGAGACAGGCTTTTGAGTTTAGGAAAGGCTGAATTGGCGCTTAAATCAGCTAGCAATTCAGGAGTTTTTGCCACCCCAAAAGGCACCAGGTCTTATTTTGTGGCGCGGGTGTCTACTGTCTTACCCCATTTGTGCGCGTCACCCCTGGCCTTGTTATCAGAAGCCTTCAGGAACTTCTTCATCTGGCAAAGCCAGCAAGGCTTCCTGAAGGCCTCTGCAGCCGATAACAGAGCCCCGGATCGATCCGGAGCTCTGTTACTGGCTTCAGGGGTCTTCAGGAAAGCAAGGGTTGGATCCTAACAACCCGTTCTGTGAATGTGCACTTTGCGCGCGCGTGCACAGTACTTGCAAAACGACTTCTGCAAGCAGTCACCATCTCCTGCTGATGTGCAGTACTCAGCTGTGTCGCGCAAAGCAACGAAGGTCAGAATAAAGGACAGCGTAAAGTCCCAGCGAGCGGGTGGGCCCAACCAAAGAAAAGAAGATCTTCAGAGAGAACCAGTTTGGTGTCAGCTGCTCTTCGGAGCTACCGGTTCTATAGAACCAGTAGCATCCCACCCCTGCAGGAAAGCCTTGCTGGCTGCAGCAAAGGAAATGGGCCAAGATGTGCAAGGCCTGGCTGCCCTATCTGAAGCTAAGTAATGGGGTAGCTCTCGCGCCACCGCCATCCCCACCCTAGCTTGATTTTTACTGGTCCGCTCTGCAGTGGGCGGAGTCTTAATTAGGGCTTATTTTGGGGGGTAGGGCTTATATTGGGTGCATGTGAAAGTGAGTAGATTGTATTATGGGGGAAAGACGGTAGTTGCAGCTATTAAAAGCTGATCACACATGCACAGTTTTGTCTGAAACTCTCTTAAGTGCACCATCCCATTGTGTAGGTGGCTGGAACCATGAAGCTCGAGTTAGCCCAGTACCGTGAAGTTGCTGCTTTTGCCCAGTTTGGATCTGATCTGGATGCTGCCACTCAGCAGCTGCTCAACCGTGGGGTCCGTTTGACCGAGTTGCTTAAACAAGGACAATACGGTAAGAGTCCTTTGGTGCCCGTGTCTAGTTGCCATTCAGAATTCTAGTCATCGTTGCTTCCTCTTTTTAAAAAAAAAAAATCCTTAAGAACAGAAAGTGTGCAAACATGTCCAGGACATTTCTGCAATTTCTCTGATTACAGGTAGTCCTCAACTTACAACCTTTTGCTTATTGACTGTTCAAAGTTGCAATGGCACTGAAAAAAACAGAGTTATATGAGCCACAGTGGCGCAGTGGCCAGGATGCAGTACTGCAGGCTACTTCTGCTGCCAGCCGGCTTCCTGCAATATATGCAATCCTTATCCTTTCTGTGCAATTCTGTACCTTTATGTCCGGCTTAGTAGGTTGTTTGACCCCAAATAATTGTGATTTTTTTTTTCCTTGTGGGTTACTGCAATTATAAATAAGACACAAGCCTGGCTACATACGTAAGCCAATTTCTGGTTACCTGGGTAACAAAGGGGTCAGCCATAAAAACTGAGGTCAATGAAGTGTAAGATATTCTCTTGATAAGTTTTGTTAGCGTTGTGTGTGTAGGAGAAGAGCAGGCTGAGCTGGAAGGCAGAATTAAATGTGTCATCAGTTTGGAGTCATTGCATTGCCACAAAAGACCCTGTCCAGCCTCCCTATCAATTACACTGACCCGTAAAGGTAAAGGTTCCCCTCACACATGCTTGCTGGTCGTTTCTGGCTCTAGTGGGCAGTGCTCATCTCTGTTACAAAGCCAAAGAGCCAGCACTGTCTGAAGACGTCTCTGTGGTCATGTGGCCGGCATGACTAAACCCCGAAGGTGCATAGAACGCTGTTACCTTCCCACCAAAGGGGTCCCTATTTTTCTACTTGCACTTTTACATGCTTTCAAACTGCTAGGTTGGCAGAAGCTGGGACAAGGAACGGAGCTCACTCCATCACGCGGCGCTAGGGATTCGAACTGCCAAATTGCTGACCTTTCTGATTGACAAGCTCAGTGTTTTTAACCACCGAGCCACCGCGTCCCTCCCATTGACCCTTAACCCAGTGCCAATTTAGCTTCGACTTAGTTGGCTAGATTCTTGGGTATAGGTAGCAATAAACCCTATGCAAATATTCCTGGTTATTTGCACCTTACAATGTATCAACCTTTTACATCCCATCCCATTTAAAGATGTGGTTTGGTGCTTTGTGGTCAAGTGAGCTGCTCTGGATTTGGATGTTTTGTCTCTTAGTTCCCATGGCCATTGAGGAGCAAGTTGCTGTTATCTATGCTGGAGTCAGAGGCCACCTGGACAAGTTGGAACCTAGCAAGATCACCAAGTTTGAACAGGCTTTCCTTGCTCATATTATAAGCAACCACCAGCCCCTGCTTGGCACAATCAGGTAAGGGCAACAGGGATCCCTCAAAAGGTTAAAAAGGGAGCGGAAATTTAGAAATGTTGGCTTCCTGGTACACCAGTTGTTCATTTACGATGTTGACAATTGCAAGACTTCAGTGTTGCAGAATATGGAGGGATGGGAAAGGGGCTGAGGAAGGCCTCTCTTCCAGTTTGTTTTGGTGAGAGTCGAAATGTTATTTCTTTCTTTTTTACTTCGACAGGACCGAAGGGAAGATCTCTGAGCAAACAGAAGCCAAGTTGAAGGAAATTGTCACACAGTTTCTGTCTACATTTGAAGCATAAACTTTTAGAAAGTTCTGTGCATCAGGATACCTCTGTCACTGACCGCTGGTATTGCTTGAGTTCCATTTTTCCACAAAGACTTCAAAAAATATGTGTGAGTTGAGTGTGCAGGTCTCAGTGAGAATTTACGGTTCCGTGCCAGCCTTCGACATAGTCCTCACCGTGATGGGATCTAGTTGACCGCTGGCAGGATTGCGTACAAACTAATGGCAAATAAAATCTTACAAACCATAGAAACTCTGCTCTGATTTTTTTTAGAGTCTTGTACTTAAAGGTGTGAAAATATTTTTCTTTATATTTTGTATTGGTACCGGATTTTTTTGGGGTGGAGGATAATGCAGTCCTAGGTTGCATTAACAGAGGGATAGAATCAAGATCATGTGAAGTGTTAGTACAAGGGGCCTTCAAACTTGGCAGCTTTAAGACTTGAGGACTTCAACTCCCAGAATTCCTGAGCTAACATGACTGGAGGAGGAATTCTGGGAGCTGAAGTCCACAAGTCTTAAAGCTGCCAAGTTTGAAGGCCGCTGTGTTAGTACCACTTTATACTGCACGGGTAAAGCTATGCTTGAAACAGCAACAGATGGATAAACTGCAGATGTTGAGAGACTAGAAAGACTGCAGAGAAGAGCAACAAAGATGTTTAGGGGACTGGAGATTAAAACATTACAAAGAACGATTGCAGGAATTGAATATGTCTAATCTAATGAAAAGAAAGACTAAGGGTGACATGATAACCGTCTTCCAATATTTGAGGGGCTACTACAAAGAAGAGGGAGTCAAGCTATTCTCCAAAGCCCCTGAAGGCAAGGAGAGAGAAAAAACCTAAAACTTAGGAGAAATTTCTTGACAGAACAATCAGTGGAACAGCTTGCCTGCAGAAGTTGTGGGGTGTTTCATCAATGGAGGTTTGTAGGAAGAAATTGCGCAGCCAATTGTCCAGAATAATATCTGGAAGTCTGGAAATCTTCCAAGGTCCCCCCTAATTCTCTTACTCTGTAGCTGTTACCGATAGGCGCAAAGAACCAGAATCACACAGATAATATCAGCATGGTATGCTTATTGCTACTCTCACCAGACAAATTGCACTCGCTAGAGAACAACTAGATTTAAAACATTTCCAAGTTTTAGGGAGAGTCTGCTTTCTGCCGTTCCTCCCTCTCAGCTATTTCAGCCTTCTCGGTCTTTTCACTCCTCCCCTCAATTTAGCTCCAGATTCCACCACAATCGCATCTTAACACCTAGTATGCACGTTTTACGCACAGATTTAACCATAATGGGATTTTATTTCTGGCTTAATATAATATAGCAATAGCACTTAGACTTATATACCACTTTACAGCCCTCTCTAAGCGGTTTACAGAGTCGGCCTCTTGCCCTCAACAATCTGGGTCTGTATATAATGTAATGTACAGGTATCCTCAACTTAAAACCCTTTTCTTTAGTAACCAAAATTGCAATGGCACCGAAAAAAAGGTGATTCGTGACTATTTTTTTCACATGATCATTGCAGCATCCCTACAGTCACATGATCAAAATTCTGATACTCGGCAACCGACTCATACTTACGACGCAGAGTCCCCAGGTTCAGGTCGTCGCCTTTTGCTCCCTGGGGAAACACGATTCACTTTGTAACCGTGTTACTAATTTCACAAGTGCAGAGATTCACTTAAAACAACCGGCTAGAAAGGTGGCAAAAAATAAACTCAACTATCTCCTTCAGCAATAAATTCTGGGCTCCGCTGTCGTAAGTCAAGAGCTACCTATATCGGAGGTCTATAACTCAATTCCTGCTGGGAAATTTCAGGGCCTTGAAGTCTTCATCCCGTCTACTTCGGATGCAAAATTAGGGCTTTCCTAACCGGAAATGGTTCAGGGAAGCTGTGCCATTCCCCTCTTCCCACCCAAGTCATCTTTGATAGGGTCCATTGATGAGCAGAAGACCACGTGCTTCAGAAATGACCACATGATGCATGAAATCGCAAAAGCTGAATAGAGTCAGCAGCAGGAAAGAAAAAATCTTTGTCATTGACTCATCCTGCAAAGCATTTGGGAGACAAGTTCCAAGTGAGTTTTCCCCTTCCTTCTTTCCTTCCTTCCTTCCTTGGTAGCTACGTGCTCAGTTATGTAAGACAGCGGCCCGCAACCTTTTTTGTGCCACGGCCCGGTACCGGCATCACAAAATGATCCACGGCCCGGTACTGGTATCAGCACACATGACCAAGGCAAGGCGAGCTGAGCGACCGGCCAGCCAGCCGTCCCCCGCTTCTCCCCGCCACCTTCAACTCCTCCTTTGTACCTTTTTTGTGCTTTCTTAATCTCCTCCGCCATCGGGACGGCTCTTCATTCGAAGCTGCCCCCCCTTCGATAAAACTAAGGCGCGAGGATTCCTTCGGGACCCAAACGCCGCTTTCCAACTGGAAAAGCTCACCCGGAAGCACTTTCTCGTCGAAACAAGATGGCGGCGCCCAGCAAACCAGCAGCCCAGTAGAAAATGATCCATGGACCGGTACTGGTCCGGGGCCCGGTGGTTGGGGACCCCTGATGTAAGAGATCTTTCCATGGTTTATCACCTACCTGGGCTGTGGTTGGTACAATTTGGGCAAAACATGCAGCTGTCTTTTTGAGGAGCCAGGTAGAAGAATTAGAATTCTTTATTGGCCCAGTGTGATTGGACACACAAGGAATTTGTCTTCGGTGCATAAGCTCTCAGTGTACATTAAAAAAAATACATTCATCAAGACCCCATAAGATACAACGCTATCTTGTGTCATAAGATACAACGCTATCTTATCTTAATCATAAGATATAATGCTGTCACTTAGTCATAGAATACTAAATAAGCAATCAAAATCATACTAGGAAACTAGTATTAAATAATTAGGATAAGTAAACATGATGATGAACAGAAAAAATTACTATTAAACAACATCCGGTTGTTTTAGCCACGGTAATTGAAGAAGGGTGGGTGTGAAAACCCACACACACAACCAAGATAGAAACTGACACCTGGATTCATACAGGAACTCTAACCATTATATCCAGCATTCCTTCCTTCTATTATTTTTTTCCGATAATATGAATGAGAGGAGGGTCAGAAAATTCAAGATGGGCGCCATAGCCTTGATATCAACAACCCCCCCTGTTTTTACACACATCACAACCAGGGTGCATTTCCGTGACGTTTTCATCACCACCTGCACATGGTGTTTTCTCAGTTTAGTTTAGTTTATTGTCATTGCACCTCATACAACGAAATTAAATGCCATCTTCAGTGTACATTGTAACTAAAAAAATAAATAAAACACAAACACACATCCTTCTCATTTTATACAATTTAATTGAAACCCCCGGAAATTGCATTCATATTGCACTATAGAATTCAATAGAGTTACTGCCCTGGGATAGAAGCTGTTTTTCAGCCTATTTGTTTTTATTATCCGGTACCATCTGCCAGATGGTAATAGTTTAAAAAAAAAAAAGGTGCCCAGGATGAAATGGATCTTTAAGAATGTTTTGAACTTTTTAAAGTTTGAGCACATTGTGCGGCTGGGGATGCTCCTTTGAATGGCCCTCCCTTCCAACAGTTTCGGTTGGGACCTGACTCTCCTTCCCATTTCTCTGTGAGGAAGTTTTTTTGGGATTATCAAAGAGGTTGCAGGAAATCATAAGCGGGGAACCTGTTTGGGTTTTCCCCATCTCGGATCTTGCTCCATAGACAGCGCTGGAGCTGACTGTCGTATTTTACGGGTAGATAAATCACTCTGAACCGAAGCTCAGCTCTGTTCACACCCGTTGCCGATGTCCCACAACAACGTCTCAACTGCAGGAAGGAAAGGGGACAGCAAAGGAGGCATGGAGTTACTCTGGAGTACATTATCTGTCACGGGAAGGACCTTCTCAAAGGAAACCGCTTCACTGAAGGAGGTAAGGAACAGCTGCCGTTGATCTTGGATGAAGAATTTAACTTCTAGCCATGTGGATCTGTCTGGGCTTGTCTAAGACACCCTCAGCCTGTGCAAAGCAAGGGACAGGCTTGGGATCTAGCGAAACAACACCCCAAATATCCTTTAGAAGAAGAAAACTTTCACGGCAGACACACAACGGGTCAAAAATCTTGGTAAGAGGAAAGCAAATGAATTTCATATGGAGAAATATTTGAAGGGGAAGGAATTGAAAGCCAGTCTTCCACATTATGATTTAAAAAGCAAGCAGGCATCCAACCCTAAAATGCGTCTTGGCTTCAGCCATCTTCCCATCAAGCGATTATATTTCTACCATACGCAGGTAGTCCTTGACATAAATGACCGTAATCAAGCCCCCAATTTTTGTTGCTGAGGTGTTTCTTAGGTGAGGTTTTGCCCCGTTTTATGACATTTCATGCCATATTTGTTAAGTGAAACCCTGTGGATATTCAGTTAGCCACATGGTTGTTAAGAGAAACCGGCTTCCCCGTGGACTTTGCTCGTCAGAAGTTCACAAGAGGGGATGACATGATCCCAGGACCCCGCCACTGACACAAATACGAGTCAGTTGCCAAGCATCTGAATTTTGGTCACAGGGCCATAGGGATGCTTCCGTGGTCGTCAGTGTGAAAAATGGTCGTAAGTCTCCTTTTTCCGTGCCGTTGCAACTTTGATGTTGTAACAGGTCACTAAATGAACTGTTTTAAGTCAAGGAATACCTGTAATTCACCAAGGTTAAAACTGAAGGCTAATTCTGACCCAGCTGAGCACTCCTAAGGCTTTTTTTAAAGCACCCCTCTTGCCTGCAATCCCATAAAGTTAGGGTCATAAATCAATTATTTCAAGGTACATTTTTAAATGCTGCCTTTCCTGGTCCTGTGTATACTACTTGCCTGGAGCGAAAGCTTTAAATGAAGGTTTCTCAACTAACATACGTGAATAGAATAGAATAACAGAGTTGGAAGGGACCTTGGAGGTGTTCTAGTCCAACCCCGCTCAGCCAGGAGACCCCACATACCATTTCAGACAAATGGTTGTCCAATCTTTTCTTAAAAGCTTCCAGTGTTGGAGAATTCACAACTTCTGGACTGGAGGCAAGTCATTCCACTGATTAATTGTTCAGGAAATTTCTCCTTATTTCCAGGATGAATCTCTTGTTGTTTAGTTTCCATTCATTATTCCTTGTCTGACCTTCAGGTGCTTTGGAGAATAGCTTAACCCCTTCCTCTCTGTGGCAGCCCCTCAAATATTGGAAAGCAGCTATCATGTCTCCCTTGGACCTTCTCTCCACTGGACTAGCCATGCCCAGTTCCTGCAACCATTCATTGTATGTTTAAGCCTCCAGCCCCCTAATTATCTTGGTTTCTCTTCTCTGTACTTTTTCTAGAGCCTCAACATCCTATTTATAGTATGGTGACCAAAACTGGATGCAGTACTCTAGGCGTAGTCTTACTAAGGCTTTATAGAGTGGTATAAGTACCTTCCTTGATCTTGACTGTATCTCTCTAGTCGCCGACTCTTCTCTTAGCCCGCTTTCTTTTCATCTTCAGAATATTCTAATATTCTGTTTCCATTATCAGCAAGCGGAGGGGGGAGGAGGAGGAGGAGGCACGAGGAGGCATCTTCCTCATGACTCTTTCACATGGAACCAAAATTCTCCTGGGTGACCTTCCTCGTTGTTCAGCTGTATTTTTAGTAACGCGGCTAATCCTTGTTACAGGAAGGACAGGTAGAGTTTCCATTCTATGCTAATGAGTGTGGTTGGCTAATTGTGACCTGCCCTTTTCCAGATCTTACAAAGTGCAATGCAGAAGCAGCTACATCGACACAGTGCGTGTGTGTGTGTGTGTGTGTGTTTAATTACAATTGTACTGCCTCCCTTTCTCAGTTTCTGGCTTCTCTGTTAGGAGCAGCAAGCACCATGCATTTTAGGGCAGAATTTTGCCTGTAGTGTGTTACCTTAGTCAGAAGAGACGAATAATGGAATGGGCTGAAGCAGGAAACCCTATACCATTCCAGACAATTTGGTTGTCCAATCTCTTCTAAAAAGCATCCAGCAATGGAGCACTCATGATTTCTGAAGGCAGGCTATTCCGCTGGTTAATTGTCCTCACAGTTCTGAAATTTCTCCTTAATTCCAGGTTGCTTCTCTCCTTGATTAGTTTCCAACCATTGTTTCTTGTTCAACCTCCAGGTGCTTTGGAGAATTGGCTGACCTCCTCTTCTTTGGAGCAGCCCCTCAAATATTGGAATACTGCTATCATGCCACTCCTAATTCTTCTTTTTTCCCCTAGATTAGCCAAACCCAAATCCTGCAGCCGTTCTTGATATGTTTTAGTTTCCAGGCCTTTGATTGTCTTAGTTGCTCTTCTCTGAACTTCTTCCAAGGTCTCAACATCTCTTTTGTAGTGTGGTGACCAAAATTGGTTGCTGTATTCCAGCTGTGGTTTTAGTAGGGTTTTATAAAGGGGCACTAATCCTTCACTTGATTTTGATTCTACGCCTCTGTTTATACAACCCAGGATCATATTAGCTTTGTCGGCGGCGGCTGCACACGGCCGGCTTATATTCAAGTAATCATCCGATTGATAATCCAATTTACATCCATTTGTTTGCTGATCGTTTGAAGTCATAATTGCAACGGTATACAGGGCATCTTTGATATGCAATTCATTTAGTGACCGTTCCAAGTTACAACAGCACTGGAAGAAGTGACTTGAGTTATGCCCATTTTTTGCACCTTTGCAGCATTTGATCACGCATCACGTGATCAAAATTCAGGCACTTGGCAACTAACTCATAGGTCAGGGCTCTGGCATCCACCTCCCATTTAAATCATGAGTCCTAGAGCTGGTGGGGCAGAGTGGTGCATGCCCAGGGCAGGCTGGGAGTGCAGTTTCTCTCCCGCAGAGAGCGCCACGCCATAGAAATGAAATTAAAATTCAATAAACTGCATAAATAACTGTTCACTGAGTTTGAGATAACTGTCATGCCCCTGGTGGAGACTGACTCTGAGGGAGAAGAGGATCAGCTGACAGGGAGTGGAAGGGTGGCTCCGGAGGTTGTGGAGAGGAGGCTGGAGAAGGGCAGAGGCCGGCTGGGCAGTCAGAGGAGGACCCCAGGCCCATCCCTCCTCCATCCATCCCAGGGCACGCAGGGAGGAGAGGATCGGGGTAAAATGTGGTCTACTCGGGAGGAGAGGGCTTTGATCCTCTTCATGGGCTGCAGCTTTGTGGCAACTGAGTAAGGGGACGGACTTGTGTACGGGCGAACGCTGGAAACAAAGCGTGGAAATATCTCTAGTTTATAGTTCCTCTGTGAGTTTGGCATCCTTCCCAGTGTGTGTTATCTGTGAACGTCCTCCAGCCCTTCTCTTGCCTGGTTTGTGTTGTTTTTTTCCTTCTTCTTGTAACTGTTTGTGTGGGAGTTTTTTGGTCTTTCGTCAAGAATATCCGGAGCTTGGCAGAAAAGTGAAGGAATAAAAGGGGCTTCACCTGTTTTCTGTGACTGTGATTATTTTGTATCCGCACCCTGGGTCATCACAATAACCTTTATTAATCTCAAACTCAATGAGCAGTTATTTATGTAATTTATTGAATTTTAATTTCATTTCTATGGCGTGCCGCTTGCTGTGGGAAAGAAACTGCACTCCCGGCCTGCCCAGTGCGTATGTCCAACAAGGCTGCAAGGTGGTTTTGCTATACACACAAAATACAGAGTATGAAGTATAGGTCCAATATTGTTTTTTTTAAAATTTGGTTTTGTAAAAAAAATTTTTTTTTAATTTCCCCTTCATGGCCCCCCTTTGAGCTGCATGGGCCCCGGAACAATGCTCTGACTTCACACAGACCCCTCTCCTCAGGCCTGATTGTCGTCGTAAGTGGAGGACTACCTGCCTGCAGTAAAACTCCAATAGGTCTCAACTTGAGAACCGCTGAGGTAGACAGATGCGCCCCACCCACAAATGACTAGTTAACTTGTCAAGCAGGAACTCTTTGAAATTATGGATAAAAGTACAGGGAGGTTAAAAGAAAAGTCGCAAAAAGACTTTGATCTCCGGGCAAAACATTCAGTAAAGCTAATTTATATCTTTTTTTTTTAACAAAATAGCTTTTAAAAGGCCTGTTCAAAATGCCCTACCCTTTCCTCAGACAATTCTTGGGAAGTTAATAAATTAAAATCCAAACTGCACCCAGAGCAACCCTGATTTTAATCTCCTTTTCCAGGGAAGAGGGGGAAGAGAAAAAGATATTAAAAGATATTAGGCGGTATTGGAACGTTATCTTAAATTGCACTGCAGACTCTATTCCCGTGATGGCAAACCTATGGCATGCGTGCCACAGATGGTACACAGAGCCATTTGTGCGGTACGTGAGCCCCTGGCAAACTTACCTCACTGCGCATGCGCGCGCCTCGCAGCTGATTTTCGGGCCTTTTTCAGCTTCCCAGAAGCTACAGCCTGAAAAACAGGCCCGTTTCATCACTTCCTATATTTCTGGAAATACCGGAAGTGACAAAATGGGCCCCTTTTTTGGCCTGCAAAGGCTGCAGAGGCTTCCCTCAAGCCTCTGGGGAGCTGAAAAAGGCCCGAAAATCAGCTGGGAGGCACAGTGCAGGGAAGGGGGTGGTGGGGGAGAGGGAGGGGTCACACATGCATGCGCAGGGGCATGGGGCCCCATGCACATTGCCTTCTGGGTGCTGGCATGTGAGTGCGCGTGGTGCGAGTATTTGCACAATTTTTGGCACAGAAGCAGGGGTGGGATTCTACCAGTTCGCACCTATTCACTAGAACCGGTTGTCAACATTCTAAGCAGTTCGGAGAACTGGTTGTTAGAAGAAATTTCCGGGGTAATCCTGTAAGGAAGGCAGCAAGGAAACATTCTGGTGTTGCTTACAGAAACTGCCTCTCCGTTAACCTTTATTACATTCTTGGCAGGACTAGACTTCCTGTCTCAGGAATGTCTCTGGAGTTTTTTTTCCTTCCTTTGCTGGTACTTTGCTTGTGTGGAGTGACCATTCAAAGTTACAATGGCACTGAAAAAAAGTGACTTATGACCATTTTTCACACTTACGAGTGTTGCAGCATCCCCACAGTTATGAAAGGCCAGGCGAGGAAATGCGTGCCTCGATGTGAGTGATATTGAGTTGGCCATGCTGAGCCAATAACATGACCACTATGCCACGTCCACCTGGTTACATGACCACCAAGCCACGCCCACCAACTAAACCACACCCACAGAACCGGTTGTTAAAAAATTTGAATCCTACCCCCGCACAGAAGCCCAAAATGTCCATTCCATTAAAAAAAATCTTCATATTTTTTAATGTGCTGCAGATGATAATATTTGTGATCCTGATTTGAACAACTGAGGCGTGTCATTTACTACTAGGTTTTGCTTGTACAAGTATATTTACTTACTTGTGGTAAGACAGCTGTGGAATCAGAAATTGTAGCTTGCTAAAGGAAACAAACCTTGGGGCTAAAGATTTATAGCAATTTTCTAAATATAGACCCGATTTTGGGAAAGAACCATAATTGTGGACTAATTATATTCTGGAGATGCAAATGAATTCCAAACTTCCCTCTTTTCCATAATAATTCTAATGTTTGTGTGCAGTAGATGGACTTTTTTATCAGAGTTATTAAAAAGAGGATTAAAACCAATCACATTTGAATTGTGTGATGCACAACTTAGTGCATAAGACTAGTTATCATCCAGGGGTTGAGCAAACCCTGATAGCTGGGCTGAGTAAACCATGATGCAATAAACCATGGCTAATTTAAGGAGTATGTCTAAGCTTACACTCTTCACAACACTCACAAACTGCGGGCTGTCCAACCAACATTTTAACCTAGCATGCAGGTAGTCCTCCACTTACAACAGTTCATTTAGTAAACGTTCAAAGTTACAACGGCACTGAAAAAAGTGACTTAGGACCGTTACCTGAACTAAGTAACATCATCAGGGCTAAGAATATTTACAGACAGTGCACTGTATATAAACAAAAAGCAAACTCCACTCTCTCCTAGCGCTGATGACGTTACCTAGTTGGGTCATGAAATGTCTGCAAGAAAACTATCCAGATGAGAGCACCAAGGACCCCACAACTCAACTACAAATATCCTCCTTTAGGAAAAAAAAAACCCCTTTTTAAACCTATGGCCCATGGATCTCCACACCCCCACCAACCTTCCAGCCCCCTCCCCCCTCCCCACCAAACGCACAGCCTTGGTCCCTACGCTGCTGAGTCAAGGTTAAATAACCACCAGCCTTCCCCAAACTGGTTGCATGTTGCAATATTGTGTAAAACCAGCCGCAGACTCTCCAAGGGAAGAAAACAGCCGGTGGCCCCTCTCTCTGCTTCACCAGCGACCAGGGTGTGCCTTTTTTGGGGGGAGGGGGTCTGCCTGCTTCTTTCTCTCTCTCCCTCTCCCTCACTCTTTCTCTCTCTCTTTCCCTCCCTCCCTCTCACTTTCTCTCTCCCTCCGTCTCTCTCTCCCTTGCTTTCTCTCTCTCCCTCCCTCCCTCCCTTTTCTTCCCGCCTCTTCTCTCCTCTCCTTCTCTCTCCTCTCTCTCTTTCCTCCTCCTCTTTCGCCTCTCTCTTTCCTCCTCCTTTCTCCCTCCCTCTCTCTCTTTCTCTCCCTCTCTCCTTCGTCCTCCTTTTCTTTTTCTCTCTCCCTCTCTCCTCTCCTCTCTCTCTCCTCTCTCTCTCCTCTCTCTCCTCTCTCTCCTCCTCTCTCTCCCTCTCTCCTTCCTCTTTTCTCCCTCCTCCTCTCCTTTTCTCTCCCTCTCTCTCTCTCCCTTTCTCATTCCTTCTCTCCCTCTCTCCTTTCTCCCTCTCTCCTTTTCTCCCTCCCCCCTCTCCCTTTCTCCCTCTCTTCTCTCTCTCCCTCCCTCCCTCTCCTCCCTCTCTTTCTCTCTCCCTCTCTCTCCTCTCCTCTTTCTCTCTCTCCCTCCCTCCCTCTTTCTCGCTCTCTCCCTCTCTCTCCCTTTTCTCCCTCCCACTCTCTCTCTTCCTCCCTCCCTCCTCTTTCTCTCTCTCCTTCCCTCTCTCTCTCTCCCTCCCCCCTCTCTCCCTCTCCTCCTCCCTTTCTCTCCCTCCCTCTCTTCTCTCTCCTCTCTTCTCCCTCACCCCTCTCTCCCTCCCTCCCTCTCTTCTTTCTCTCTCTCCCTCCCCCTCTCTTCTCTTCTCCTCCTCTCTCTTTCCTCTCTCCTCTCCCCCAACTCCCCCTCCCCTTCTCCCCCTTCGGGGTCGCGGAGGAAGCGAGGGACCCACCCACCCCCACTCGAGACGGCCGCGATCGTCGGCGCGGCAGGTCCCACCCCACCCGCCCGCCCCCCACTTAGGCCACCCACCCGGTGGCCAGCGGGCGGGCGGAGACTCTGCCGGCGGCCCGTCCCCTTCGTGCCCGGAGGGAGGAACCGCCGGGAGGGGAGCCCCGTCGCCAGGGCAGGAAAGGACCGGGACGGCTAGACTTTGGATCCCAGCCTCGCCCTTTGCCTCTCGGGCCGCTCAGCAGCCGCGATGCGGGAAACCCTCTTTAAGGACAACTTCTGGGTGAGCCCCGGGGCGCCCGGGCTGGGTCCTCGCCGCTTTGCACCCACCGGGATCCTGCGCTTTGGCCCGGGGGGGACGGAGGGACGGGGAATCGCCGAAGGAGCCCCCGCCGGCCGCTTGCCGCCGATGCCGGGGATGTGGAAGGCTACTCGGGGAGGCGGGGAGGACTCGGCGAGCGGCTGGAAGGGAGATCGCAGGCGGGGAGGGAGAAGCAGCGGGCGCCCGGTTGGGGAAGGTTGCGCCGTGCTGGGTTAGGGGACGGACGGACGGACACACACACGCGCGAGACGAAGCGCCGTTTCGGGAAAGGGGGGTTGGCAAAATTGGCTCGGGAACTGGTTGGTTGGGTTTTCAGGCTTGGGTTGACTTTGCACCTCGCGTCGTGAGAATTTGGGGACCACGTTACCAAAAAGAAAAAAAAAAGAAAGGTTGAGCCTTTGGAAAAAAAAAAGTGCAGAAAAGAGCAACGAAGAGGATAAAAGGTCCTGGAGACTCAAACAGGTGAAGACCGGTTGCAGGACTTGGGTTTGGCCAGTCTGGTTTCCTGACTGATTTATTCACTTAACCAAAAAAAAAAAAAAAGTCATAAAATTGGATACAATCACATGATAGCAAGAGCACTTAGACTTATATACAGCTTTATAGTGCTTTACAGCCCCCTCTAAGCGGTTTACAGAGTCTGCCTATTGCCCCCCCAACCATCTGGGTCCTCATTTAGCCCACCTCGGAAGGAGGGAAGGCTGAGTTAACCTGGACCCAGTCAGGATTGAACTCAGTGGGCAGAGTTGGCCTGCAGTACTTCATTCTAACCACTGAGCCACCGTGGCGAGGAAGGAAAGAAGGGAGGGAGAGAGGGAGAAAGGGAGAGAGGGTGGAAGGAAGGGAGGAAGAAAGAAAGAAAGAGAAAGGAAAGAGAAAGGAAAGGAAAGGAAGGAAGGAAGGAAGGAAGGAAGGAAGGGCAATGGCCCTTAGACTTAGAAGGCTGAGTCAACCTTGAGCCGATCAGAATCGAACTCCTGGCAGTGAGCATTGAGTTAGCCTGCAGTAATGAATTCTGACCACTATGCCACCCTGGATCGCTCCCTCCCTCCCTCCCTCCCTCCCTCCTTCCTTCCTTCCTTCCTTCCTTCCTTCCTTCCCTCCTCCCCTCCCTCCCTCCTTCCTTCCTTCCTTTGCAATAGCACTTAGACTTATATGCCGCTTCACAGTGCTTTCCAGCCCTCTCTTAAGTGGTTTTCAGAGTCAGCCTCTTGCCCCCAATAATCTGGGTCCCTGTTTTACCGATCTTGAAAGGACGAAAGGCAGAGTCAACCTTGAGCCCGGTGAGATTCAAACTGCCAAATTGCAGCCAGCTGGCAGTTAGCAGAAGTAGCCTGCAGTACTGCATTGATAGCAGTCTTCCAGTATTTGAGGGGCTGCCACAAAAAGGAGGGGGTCCGTTTATTTTCCAAAGCACCTCAAGGCAGGACAAGAAACAATGTTGGAAACTAACCAAGGAGAGAGGCAACCTGAAATTAAGGAGAAATTTCCTAACATTAAGATCAATTAACCAGTGGAACAGCTGGCCACCAGAAGTTGTAGGTGCTTCATCACTGGAGGTTTTTAAGAAGAGACTGGACAGTCATTTGTCTGGAATGGTGCAGGATCTCCTGCTTGTCCAGGTGGCTGGACTAGAAGACCTCCAAGGTCCCTTTCAGCTTGATTCCAATTCTAGTTTCTGATTGGTAGCAAAGCCTGCAGGTGGGTTGAGGCAGCGAAGAGGGGGATGCAGGCCCGGGTGTGTGGGTGTGAGCTTATGGGTTGAAACAAGCCAGCTTGGAGTAACTTTGTTTTATTTTGTGTGAATGTGAGCCTTGTGGTTTGAATGATGTGCAAATCATGGTTTGTGTCTAAATGGGCTTTTATTGGGCAATTAGGGTTATGCCAATCATGGGTTGGGTTGCAGTATGTATGTCCTATAATCCCAGCTCATGTGTTGTGGCGCTGAGTTTCCGATGGTTTTATGCTTGGTCTGGTCGTGGCCTATGGAGGTCTCACCCACAGAAAAAGGTGACTTATGACCGATTTTCACACTTAAGACCCTGGTGGCATCCCCGTGGTCCTATGATCAAAATTCAGATGCTTTGACATCTGTGACTCACATTTATGATAGGGCCCCAGAGTCATGTGATCCCCTTTTGTGACCAAATTCACTTAACAACTGTGTTACTAATTCAACCCTAACCCCATATTCACTTAAAGACTGTGTTACTAATGTAACTACGGCAGCAATTCACACTTAACAACTGCGGCAGGAAAGGTTGTAACGTGGGTCATGAATTCACTAAACAAATGCTCCACTTAACAAGAGAAATTTTGGGCTCCCTTGTGGTCACAGTTCATGGACTGCCTGTACTACCTGTTGCGTTTCTAGGTTTGAAGGAATACTGATTTCATGTATGTTGAGAAGAAATTTAAGAAATTGTGGGAACAGTTCAGTCATGCTCTCCTGATTGAGTTAAATGCATGGATTGAGGAAAAATGGTACCTTCTTTATATAATACTGTGTTTCCCCCCAAATAAGACCCTGTCTTATATATTTTTTGCCAGCAAAAAAGGCACCAGGCCTTATTTTCAGGGGACGTCATCCCCTGACTAACCTCACTTGTGTGCATTGCCCCCAGCCTCCTTTTCGCTGTCAGAGGCCTTCAGGAACTACTTCTTCTGTGGCCAGGAAGGCTTTCCTGAAGGCCTCTGTAGCCGATAACAAACCTCTGGATCGATCCAGAGCTTTTTTGTTATCAGCTACAGAAGACTTCAGGAAAGCCTTGCCAGCCTTGCTGGCTGCAGAAGAAATGAGCTGTGAAGGCAGGTGTCGGGGTGTGCGAGGCCTGGCTACAACCTTCCAAAGGTAAATAGTAGGGCAGCTCCATTACTCCCATCCCCACGCTAGCTTAATTTTTACCTGTGCACTCTGGAGTGGGTGGGATCTTAATTAGGACTTATTTTGGGTGCATGTGTAAAAATCAAGCTAGGACTTACTTTCAGGGTAGGTCGTATTTTTAAGGAAACAGGTTATAGTTTACTCCTTCGACCAACATTTCTCAACCTGGTTTAGTGGTTAAAGCACCAGACTAGGAAGTGGGAAACTGTGAGGTCTCTAGGCCCGTCATAGGCACGAAAGTCAGCTGGGTGACTTTGGGGTCAGCTGTTTTCTCTCTCTCTCAACTCAAAACCACCTCACAGGGTTGTTGTTGTGGAGAAAATAGGAAGAGGAAGGTGCGTTTCCTGTTTTCGTTGCCTTGAGCTATTTATAAAAGTAACAAAAAAGTGGGATATGAACAAACAATAAAGAGATACTCCATGGCAGCTTGAAGATGTGTGGACTTTAACTCCTAGAATTGCTCAGTCAGCTGTGCAGAACTTAAAAAACTTCTAGATAATATCCATTCATCAAAATTTAATCTCTCTACATCAAGGGTCTTCAGACTTGACAGCTTTAAGACTTGTGGACTTCAATTCCCAGAATTCCTCAGTCAGCTGTGCAGAACTAAAAATCCTTTTAGATAATACACATCCATCAAAATTTAATCTCTCTACATCAAGGGTCTTCAAACTTGACAGCTTTAAGACTTGTGGACTTCAACTCCCAGAATTCCTCCTCTGATCATGTTAGCCCAGGAATTGTGGTAGTTGAAGTCCACAAGTCTTAAACTTGCCAAGTTTGAAGACCCTTGCTCTACATGTGTGCTTCTCTATGGTCGGTTGGTCTGAAACTGCAGGACCTTTGGTGCCTTTTGGGAGTCCAAAATTCTGGCTGAGGAATTCTGGGAGTTGAAGTCCACAAGTCTTAAAGTTGCCAAGGTTGGAAACCCCTGATATAGTTAATGTATTTAAATAACAAACCTACTTTATTTTTTAAATATTTTTATTATTTTGTCTGGATGTGTTACTGGCTGTCCAGGGACTGCATATGGTCTGTGGGCTTCAGGCTGGACGCACCTGGTTTAAGCTTTCAGGCAGGTATAGAGTAAGGATAGAATTTAAATTGATGATGAGCAGTAAAATGAGGTGTTTCAGCTTTGTGAATTGGACTTTGGAGTTTAGAATGCATACATTTTTTTCCTGCAAGAGACTGATCACAAACCATCTTTCTTTCTTTCTTTCTTTCTTTCTTTCTTTCTTTCTTTCTTTCTTTCTTTCTTTCTTTCTTTCTTTCTTTCTTTCTTTCTTTCCTTCCTTCCTTCCTTCCTTCCTTCCTTCCTTCCTTCCTTCCTTCCTTCCTTCCTTCCTTTTTGCCAAAATGGCCGCTTGGATCCATCTATGTTTCGTGCCAGAAGTTGACTTGATGGAATTGCTTTCTAATTCAGGTGGTTTTCGATTTACAACGGTTCATTTAGTAATTATTTGAACTTACAAATGGACTGAAAAAAGTGACTTATGACTGTTTCTCATTCTTATGACTGCTGTGGCATCCTCATGATCAAAATTTAGATGCTTGGCAACTGACTCATACTTACGATGGTTGCTGTAACCTGGGATCATGTGATGGTCTGACAAGGAAAGTCAACGGAGAAGCCAGATTTGCTTAATCACCGCGTTACAAACTTAACAACGGCAGTGATTCACTTAACAACTGTGGCAAGAAAGGTCATAAAAGGAGGCCAAACTCACTGAACAAGTGTCTTGCTTACCAACATAAATTTCGGAGGCAATTATGGTTGTATGTCGAGGTCTACTTTAATTATGTCTCCTTCCTTCCTTCCTTCCTTCCTTCCTTCCTTCCTTCCTTCCTTCCTTCCTTCCTTCCTTCCTTCCTTCCTTCCTTCCTTCCTTCCTTCTCTTTTTCTTTCTTTTCTCTTTCTACTTAGCCTATGACACTAAATAGCTGGTTAGCTGAGGCCTGGGGTGGGCTTTGAAAATTTTAGCAAAGAGTTCTCTGCCCAGTTGCTGGGTGGGTGTGGCCATGGTGGGCATGGCCTAGTTGAACTCCTGCATCACGGGGGTGGTGGTTTGCTGGCTCAGGAGGCTTTCCTCGAGCCTCTGGGAGGGCGAAAACAACCTCCCTGGGCTCCGGTAGCTCTCTGTAAGTGGGAAACGGGCCCATTTCCGGTCTTCCTGAACTTCCAGGAGACCCGTTTTTCACCTCCATGCGCACCTTACACCCAAAACGGGCCGTGTGAGGACTCCGGGGAGGGGAGGAGTGGGCAGGGCCAGCCAGGAGTGGGATTTGGGGGGAGGGTTCTCTGAACTGCGCAGAATCTTACTTAGGGGCTCTCTCGAACCCCTGAGAACTCCCAGCATAAGCCCACCTCTGGACCATTTGTATTAGACCAATGTCAAAAAATAAATGCATGTAAATGATCCAATAAAATTTTCAATCAAAGGAGCCTGCAAAACTAGGCCTTGTGTCATTCAGAAGCAGAAACCTCAAATACAACGGAACGGTAATGAAAGAGACCAGGGAATTGTCTCCTTCACCGGATGTCGAAACAATGTGAATGGGACTGTTGGTTGGATTCTCTGAGGAGGCCATTTTAGACCAGGGGGGCCCCAACCAATGGTCCATGGCCCGGTACTGGGCCACGACGTGCCAGAAACTGGACCACACAAACAAGCGAAGGCCCATCTGTGGGATGCAGGCAGCACGTCAAACCACAGCCCTTACGGTCTGCGGAAAAATCTCTCTCCAAGGAACCAGTCCCTGGTGCCCAAAGATTGTGGGGGACGCTGATTTAGACAATAGGGTGCCATCACAGAAAAAGTTTTCCTCCTTGAAGAGAAGCTCCTTCGGTGGTGGTGGGCAGGGGTGGGCTGCTACCGGTTCGCCCTGGTTCGGGCTAACCCGTAGCTAGTTTTATGGCCGGTTTGGTGAACCAGCAAATCCAACCTCTGGCTGGCCCTGCCCTGCCCTATCCATCCTGCCCCACCCCTCCTGGGAGTCCCCACCCGTTTGGATGTCAGGTAAATGAAGGGCCCGGCCAGAGACTCAGGGAGAGCGAAAATCAGGCTTCCCGGAGGCTCTGGAAGGCTGGAAACGGGCCTGTTTCTGGCCTCCCAAGGGCCTCCGGAGCCCAGGGAGGCTTTTTTCGCCTTCCCGAAGACTTGAGGAAAGCCTCCGGAGCCTGGGCAGGGCAAAAAATGGGCCTTCGGGAAGTTTCAGAAGGCCGGAAATGGGCCCGTTTCTGGCCTCCCGGGGGCCTCCGGAACCCAGGGAGGCCGTTTTCACCCTTTCCTCAAGCCTCCGGAGTCTGGGGAGAGTGAAAACAATCCACCACCTCCGGCCGTGGTGCAGGAAGCTGACTAGGCCTCACCCACTCAGCAACCAGGTAGAGAACCGGCTGCTGAAATTTTTGAAGCCCACCCCTGGTGGTGAGATCCTGTAAGAGGACCTCATAAAATGATCTTAAAAGTCCACGCGCATGGAAGACACAATCTTCTTTCAGATAACCTGAAGTAAAAAAACAAACAAACCAGCATATAAATGCAGTCTGGTATAGGTAGTAATATGTACCTATTGGTCAAGCCAAGTTATGGGCAAATTACTGTCTATGAACAGAAAGCAGCAAACCCTATATTCACGAGCTCTGATGATAATGCCTAGTTAGGTAACCAAACGTCTGCCAAAAAAATAAACCCCCAAGCTCAGGAAATACCAAGGATTCTGCAATTCAACCCTGAGTTACAAATATTGTTTTCTCTTGAAATGACACTTATGCTTGGAAAATTACCTCGGAAGGCCAGCGAAGTCACATTTGACTTCAAGAGAAACTTCCTCAAAAAACAGGATTTGGTTTAAAAACAAAAAAACCAAAAAGGAAGCCGCTTACAGAAACCAGGAGAGCAAAAATTATTTTAAACCATACTAACCTTAAACTCTCCAGAAAAATATAAAAGCAGGAAGGGCACCAGAAAGTCGCATACATGTCCAGCAAATCTGTGAAGAAAAAGCGAGCTTTTCTGCTGAGAACAAAGTTCTGCAAAAATATATATATTCTTTTTCAAACCGAAATCATTGTCTTGCTCAAAAACTGAAACGCAATACGTCTAGCATGGTATGCAAAAAAAAAAAAAAAAAAAGGAAGCTGCAAATGATATTCAAAAATATTTGAATATGCAAAAAGCACGAAATTAGCAAAGGGCTGAGCCTCTGGGTAAACTATTTGCCTTTATCCTTTTCCCCCAAAGATGGAAGAGGTGATATGTCTGTCTGGATGAATACTGTATTTCAGAAAGACAGTTTGGGAGAAAACCCCCCATAAAGGCTACATTTTTTTTATACCTTATTGGAAATTAAAGATGCAAATATTTTGTGCTGAACAATCTGTCCCATGTAAGGCACAAAGGTAGCTGGTAACCTTGGGCAGTCACTTTTCCCCAGCCCTAGGAAAGAAGCAATGTAAGCCTCATTTGCAGAAATCTTAACAGAACAGAATAACAGAGTTGGAAGGGATCTTGGAGGTCTTCTAGTCCAACCCCCCCTGTTCAAGCAGAAGACCCTATACCATTCCAGACAAATGACTGTCCAGTTTCTTCTTAAAAGCCTTCAGTGATGAAGCATCTCCAACTTCTGAAGGCGAGCTGTTCCACTGGATAATTGTTCTCACTGTTAGAAAATTTCTCCTTGATTCCAGGTTCTTTCTTTCTCTGATGAGTTTTCATCCATTGCTGCTTGTCCTGCCTTCTGGCGCTTTGGAAAATAGGTTGACCCCCTTTTCTTTGTGGCAGCCCCACTAATATTGAAACGCTGCTATCATATTGCCCCTAATCCTTCTTTTCACTAGACTAGACAATCCCAATTCCTGAAAAAAAAGTCTGTAGAGATTCTCGGTCATGGTTGGACTGAAAAAGAAAAGGGAAAGAAAGAAAAGAAGGAAAGGAAAAAACAAAATAAAACAAGAAAGTCCAATTGCTTCCTGAAAAAGTATCTTTGGGCCAATTTCTGCAACCGTTCTTCATATAAGTATCTATGGAGTTTCTCAATCATTCAGGTCATGGTTGTCCCAAAAGTGCTTTTTCAAGAGGCAGCTGGAATTTCTGGTTTTTCCTTGAAGATGTTTCGCTTATCACCCAAGAAGCTTCTTTAGCATACGTAGGCAGCATACGTAGCTTAGACTCTTTCTTCCTCCTATTTTCCCCACAACAACCCTGTGAGGTGGATTGGGCTGAAAAAAAGAAAGAAACTGACCCAAGATCTGGCTTTTGTGCCTACGACGGGACTAGAATTCATTGTCTCCTGGGTGACCGGCCCAAAGTCAGCTAGCTGGCTTTCCTGCATAAGGCGGAACTAGAACTCTCTGTCTCATGGTAATTGTTCCAGAGTCACCCAACTGGCTTTCATGTCCAAGATGAGACTAGAATTCCCTGTCTCCTGGTGATTGTTCCAGAGTCACCCAGCTGGTTTTCATGTCTAAGCTGGGACTAGAATTCACTGTCTCCTGGTGACCAGCCCAAAGTCAGCTAGCTGGCTTTCCTGCATAAGGCGGAACTAGAACTCTCTGTCTCATGGTAATTGTTCCAGAGTCGCTCAACTGGCTTTCATGTCTAAAATAGGGCTAGAATTCCCTGTCTCCTGGTGATTGTTCCAGAGTCACCAAGCTGGCTTTCATGTCCAAGATGAGACTAGAATTCCCTGTCTCCTGGTGATTGTTCCAGAGTCACCCAGCTGGTTTTCATGTCTAAGCTGGGACTAGAATTCACTGTCTCCTGGTGACCAGCCCAAAGTCAGCTAGCTGGCTTTCCTGCATAAGGCGGAACTAGAACTCCCTGTCTCTTGATGATTGTTCCAAAGTCACCCAGCTGTCTTTCATACCTAATGCAAGTCTAGAACTCACAGTTTCCTGATGATTGACTCAAAGTCACCAAGCCGTTTTTCATATTAAATGTGAAATACAGGTAACCTTTGACTTACAACGGTCTGTTTAGTGACTGTTCACTGAATAAAGTGACTTATGACCGTTTTTCACACAATCATGGCAGCATCCCCACTCTTATGGGAACCACATTCATATGTTTGGCAACTGACTCATACTTATGACAGTTGCAGTATCCCGGGGGGTTATGTGATCCCCTTTTGCGACCTTCTGACAGGCAAACGGGGAAGCCAGATTCACTTAACGACCATGTCACTAACTGAACAACCGCAGCAATTCACTTAACAGCGCTGGCAAGAAAAGGCGTGAAACGGGGCAAAACTCCCTTAACAAATGTCTCCTTGAACAACAGGCTCAATTGTGGTCGTAAATCGAGGACTGCTTGTACTGTATGTACAGCCCCACATGCTTGCTTCTGCCTCTTTTGTGTGCATCTGTTCTGTTTTTGTTTTTTTCTCCTCCAAATGTTTCTATTAAGTCCAACTTCTCTTTATTCTACTGAGACTGAAGTGTTGAATTTGGAATAAGTGACTTGGTGGTGAAAGAGATAAGTTTCGTTGTGATCTTGTCTTCTGAAATGGGTACCAGTTGTTTCTGATTCTTGGTAATCCGCTCAAGGATTAAGATTTGATTCTCAAATGAAAACTGCCTACTTCTCATGCTGGCAGGGAAGTGCTCCAAACGGTAGTAGCCCTTTGGGGTTTCTTATGTAAACTTTTGAGGAAATTGAAATTTTAAAAGAGAACTTCTGAGGGAGGCCGATTCACCGCACTACCAGGAAACCTAGCAATAATCCCCCAAACGGGTCGTGCCATGAATAGTATAATCTTTAATGTTGTGTTTCTCAACCTAGAAGCTTCCAAGTAGGGGGACTCTACCACCCAAAACGCCCAGCTGGGGCTATGTGGGCTGGGAATTCTGGGAGTTGAAGTCTCCGTATCTGGAAAGCTGCCCAAATTCAACAAGAGTGCTTTAATCTTTGTTCCTGGATCTGAAGAGAATGCATTTTGGAGGCAAAAAACATCTGGTTTCTTGAACCTCTCTTTCATGTGTGGGGAAAAAAAATCCAGTCTGGTTCCAAACTGGGGGAAAAATGCTGGGAAATAAAATGGAGGCTGGCCACAAGAAAAGAAGATCTCTGTTTACTTGGTTTTCCAGAAACTTCAGTGACAACAGCTTTTCTGGGGTGGCTGACAAAATGGCTGAGTGAGTGGATGGGTCTTTATAGTGTTCTGAGATGCTTCAGGGGGGTTGTGCCTTGTGTCTTTTGCTATTTCAGTGGTTGGTGGGTTAATAATCCTATTAGGTCATGTCCTGTCCTTAGAATTTGGGCGGGGAATGTAAATTCTTAATCCCATCAGTTCTAGCCTTTATTTATATATTTTATTTATTTGGTTTGTCAATTGCTTACAAGATAATAGGTATAAGTAAAAACATAGTTATGAATGCATGGATACATACAAGAAAAATGAAAGAAACAATAGGACAGGGACGGTAGGCACATTGGTGCGCTTATGCACGCCCCCTAAAGACCTCTTAGGAAAGGGGTGAGGTCAATAGTAGACAGTCTAAGGTTAAAGTTTTTGGGGTTTGGGGTTTGGGGAAGAAACTACAGAGTCGGGTAGAGTTAGTAGTGTGATATTACCAGAGAAAAAGCTACGTAGGATTAGGTTAACAACTCTTAATGCCTTTTTGGCTATGTAGTTACAGTGGGCTCTAGCACTTAGATCATTAGAGATGTGTATTCCAAGGTCCTTTACAGAGCTTGGATCATCAACAAGGCCTTGACTATTCAGCTTGTATTTTATTTTCTGATTTTTTTTTGCCAATATGTAAGACAGAGCATTTATTTGTTGAGATTTGAAGTTGCCATTTGTTTGACCATTCTGATACATAGTCAAGGTCTTTTTGAAAGGTAGCAGTATTGTCTGTGGTGTTGAATAGCTTTACATCATCAGCGAAGAGAACGCAGTTGCTCTTGATATGATCACAGAGGTCATTTATGTAGAGTATGAAGAGAATTGGTCCTAGAACACTGCCTTGGGGGACACCACTATTGACAGGTACAGAATTTGATAGGACACCCCCAATTTTGACCATTTGTTGTCTGTTTGACAGGAATGCTTCTATCCAGTTATGCAGTTGTCCAGAGATACCATAAGATTTTAGTTTTAGAAGTAGTTTGTTGTGTACCACTGAATCAAAGGTTTTACAGAAGTCTATGTAGATTGCATCTATTGTTTTGCCCAGATCGAGTTGTGTAGTCCATATGTTTTTGCAGTTGCAGATTGCAGGATAGTTTTTTTCTGAAACCAAATTGTTTATTAGAGAGTAGGTTGTTTGTCTCTAAGTGGAGGATGAAGGATTGGTTAATAATTGATTCCATGACTTTACAGGTGACGCAGTGTAAAGACATTGGTCTGTAATTTTCATCTAGGCTGGGGTCTCCCTTTTTGAAGATGGGGATGACCGTGGCTTGTGACCATAGGTTTGGCAAGGAGCTGGTCCTGAAAGATTTTTCAAAGATTATGCCTAGAGGTTTCGGTTATGGCAGTGGATAGCTTTTTTAAGAAGTAGGCACATAGTCCATCTGGTCCAAAAGATAGAGATGGTTTTAGATTGTGTAGTGCTTTTTCAACATTGTCTTCTATAAAATCAATATGTATTAGATCATTGTAGTTGTCTGTGGTTTGACTAGGAAATACTGGGCATGATCCATTGCTGTTTACAAATACTGAGCCAACGAATGTGTTAAAGAGGTTGGCTTTAATGGTGGGAGCTGTGGCTGAAAGCATTTTGTCTGTGAATAGATTGGCCCAGTCTTTCTGAATGGAAAAAAAAAACTGCATTCCTAAAGGTTACCCCTTCAAGCTTCTTGGGTTTCCTATGGCAGGAAGAATGGTTCTGCTTTCTGCCTTTGTTAAGATTTTCCTCTGCTTCTCCTTTGGGGAAATATAACATTCTGCCTCTTTTAATATTCCCCAAAATATTTCATTCTCTGGGGTGGGATATGAGGGGTCCTGGATTCCCACACATGTATAAGTGTTTGTTATTCATGACAACTTTAAGATGGCTGTATTTTATATTTTACTGACAAAGAGATAAAGGGAGAGTTGTATGAATCCTGTTCAAAGAGTTTAGCTCTCTTTAGCTAGCCATACGCTTCTGGGATTCAAACCCAGGTTACTTACATATTAGGTAACTGTATTAACCTCCAAGCCACGGGCTCTCCTGGCTTTGTCAGCTATACCAAAGGAGAGGTTAAGTGTTGTTGTTTTTTTAATCAGGGCAACCTGATCTACCCAAATATAGGACAAAGCATACTGCTTCCATGGCCTGTTTGGGAGATTACCGTTATAAGTTAGATCAGGAAATAAGAGTATAAGTGAATAGAATGGAGAAGTAATTGATATAGCCACAGACTTTATTAACCAGTGTGAACACCGTTACAACATCATTGTAAAAAGTGAAAATTGTTTTTTAAATGTTGAAATGGTGAATAAATAAATTTATATAAAACAAAAACAAAAATAAAATGTGTGTGTACGTCAAATACGACCTTGGGCTGCTTCTAAGCTACCCACGTGGAAAATGCAGTGCGTGTTATTTGCCTAACAAAGTTTTAAATGTTCTTTTTTCAGACAACAGACTTGATCAGCACAGCCGGATATGACAACATTGTCCAACACTTGAACGACGGCAGGAAGAACTGCAAAGAATTTGAAGACTTTTTGCGAGAAAGGTGCGTATGACCGCTTTTCTGGAATGGTGAAAGGTTCCTGAATGTTCTCTTGGACTTTCTAGCCCCAATACAGGTAGTTCTTGACTTATGAATGCTCACTTAGTGAACATTTGAAGTTACAATGGACCTATGCAGAGCTGCTTATGATCTGGTTTTTAACTTCTCATGGCTGGCCACTCACATCCCTGCTCCAGCGGTCACACATCAATCACAAAGTAAAGTCCTACACTTAAGCAAGAAAAACCAAAAGGACACATATGGACTGGGTGAAACCAGTCTCAACAGCAGTAACTGTGAGCATCTTGGAGTCTTAGTGGACAACCAGATAAATAGGAGCCAGCCGTGTGCGGCAGCAGCCAAACAAGCCAATGCAATCCTAAATTGCATTAACAGAGGGATACAATCGAGATCAAGTGCGGTACTAATACCACTCTATAAAGCCTTAGTAAGACCACACCTAGAGTACTGCATCCAGTTTTGGTCACCACATTATAAAAAAGATGTTGAGACTCTAGAAAGAGTGCAGAGAAGAGCAACCAGGATGATTTGGAGACTAGAGGCTAAAACATATGAAGAACAGCTGCAGGAACTGGGCCTGGCTAGTCTAGGGAAGAGAAGGACCAGGGGAGACAGGATAGCAGTCTTCCAATATTTGAGGGGCTGCCACAGAGAAAAGGGGGTCAAGCTCTTTTCCAAAGCACCTGAAGGCCAGACAAGGAATAATGGATGGAAACTGAACAACCTGGAAATAAGGAGAAACTTTCTGACAGAACAATCAACTAATGGAATAGAAGTTGCCTTCAGAAGTTGTGGGAGTTATATCTCTGGAAACTTTCAAGAAGAGATTGGACTGCCATCTGTCAGAAATGGTGGAGCGTCTCTTGCTTGGACGGGGGGTTGGACTAGATGACCTACAAGGTCCCTTCCAACTCTGTTAATCTGTACCTATCTGTACAATGAAAGCATTGTGGGTCCTTAACTACCAGTTGCATTTTAGGGCCATTTGCCATGTCCCACAGTCATTGGCCAGCAATTTCTAGTTTCCTGCAAAAAACCATCTTTTGGGGTAGAATGGGTTTGCTTAATGACCGTGGCTTTTCACCACAAAATAGGTCGTAAAACTGAATGCAGTCACATGGCACTAAAAAGGTTAGCCATCGCTGACCTACGGCTTTGTCAGTAACAACCAGCATGCCGAATTCCACCGAAACACAACCTGTAGGAATCTAATTCACAAGGCAGCGATTTTCTTTTCTTTTTAAGAAATAAATTTTATTAAAGTTTTACAGTTTTAAATCAAATCATATTTACAATTTCTGCAGTGTGTTGTGGCATCGGCTTCTCCATATTCATTCACCATATTCATGTATAAATATATACATATGTACATCAATTACATTTACATTTTACATTATTTTTTTATTCCTGTTATCTAAATCAAACATACCATTTCTCCCAGACCGCGTAGTATTCTTTTTCTTCCTTCTCCTGCAATTCCATTGTAAGTTTATTCGTTTATGCGCAATCCATCATTTTTTTTTATTCACACATTATCTGTGGGACTACTCTCTGATTTCCAGTTTTGAGCATATGTTATTCTACCTGCTGTCAACATGTATATTGTTATATATTCAATTTCTTTCTTGTAATCACCTCTAATTATCTCTAATAGGGACATTTCAGGCTTAAGTTCTCTCCCCCCCCCAGTTATTTCTTGCAGCCAAATCCTTATTTTGTTCCAAAATTTCTTTGCTTTAGAGCACAACCACCATGTATGAAAGAAGGTGACTGGTGTTTTTACATTTCCAACATATTGGGTTCAGATTTGGGGGTAGATTTTGGCCGATTTCGCTGGTGCTAGATGCCAACGATAGAATGTTTTGTAGAGGTTTTCTTTGTACGTGGCTGTACAAGGCAGCAATTTTCACATGGGCACAATCTTGGCATGCCCAGTGTGCAGTCCCATCCTGGGTCAGATGTGGTTTTTTTCAAAGGCAATCCCACGTAGAGCACAAATTTCACTCTCTTTAAGGACCATATTTGGGGATTTGAAAGGTTAAAAATGGGAACTAAGGGCTTTCTGCTAACCTACACACACACACACACACACACACACACACACACACACACACACACTATGGTGTTCAGCTTTGTTCGGGTATTTTCCCATGTCATTGTAGTTGTGCTTTTAAAACTGAAACGGCTGTGATAGTCTGACTCACAGACGAACACAATACAGAAGCCTGATGATGGCAGATGAGATTCTGCTGAGACGTTGCTACAACTTTAAAAGCACAACTACAATGATGTGGGAAAATACCCGAACAAAGCTGAATACCATACATGTAAGTACCCGCGAAAACTTAAGAATATGAATATATACATACATACATACATACATGTCTTGGAAGATTGTCTACATGTCTTGGAAGATTGTCTATTTTTGAGTTGAATTTCAGTAGCAGGATGAAACTACGGGTCAGAGGTCTTCACTTGGCTGAACCCTGAATTTTACGCCGATCTTTGTCTGTTTCAGGGCTTCTGTAGAAGAGAGATATGGGAAGGATCTGATCAACCTGTCACGGAAGAAACCCTGTGGGCAGACAGAGCTAAAGTAAGCATCCACTTGTTGGAGATGAAAACAGGGTTTGGAGAAATCTCTTAGCCATCATTCTCGGTCAAATACCACATTAGTCTCCTAGATTTCAGCTTGGCGATTTATCCCTAGTTTAAAAATAGTCTGGATGAACATCTAAAAATGGGAAGGAAAAATCCTACCTGACCCCCTTGCTTTGACGGTTTATTTATTTAATCTAACAATGACTCCCATGCCAATGGTTGCATCCATGATGCAGGAATGAATTCATAGGAAGCGTTGCCTGAAGTTCCCTTGCTGAGCAATTGCAGTTACTTAGCCATTTGTTCAGGTTGGCCCTATCTATGTGCGAGAGAGTCCTCCCTCCCAAGGGTTGAAAATCAGTTCCCAATTTGGTAGGAAAATGCAGTCACAGGAAGAGAGTTTGCCTTTGGCTTGGTGCGTGGCTACCAGTTCCCATCCATGACCATTTAGGGAGACAGATGACTTGATACAGAAGTGGGAGAAAGGAACAGCCCTTCTTGGTGGACTCTCTCTCTGTCCAGGACGTCTGACTTAACACGTGTCATTCCCTGGGATTTTTTTAACCATGACTTTGTCTAGGTCTATATCTTATCTCTGTCTCTATGTCTAATCTATATCTATATCTAATCTATATGTCTAATCTATATTTATATCTAATCTATATCTCTATATATCTATTATACTACATCTATATATCTAATATCTATTATATACCTACATATCTATATCTACTGTTTCCCCGAAAATACAACCTACCCTGAAAGTAAGCCCTAGCTTGATTTTTTACATGTGTGCCCAATATAAGCCATACCCCCCAAATAATCTAATCTATATCTAATCTGTCTCTATATTAAATTTCTATATCTATATCTACTGGTATATCTCTATCTCTAATCTCTGTCTAAATTATATTTCTTTCTCTTTCTCTTTTTCTCTTTCTCTTTCTCAATCTCTAACTTTAATTCTAATGCTAACTCTATCTCTATAGCTTGCTTTTATATGTATAAATAATTCAAGGCAGCAAAAATAACTAATTCTTCTTCCTCCTATTTTCCTCACAACAACAATCCTTTGAGGTGGGTTGGGCTGAGGGAGGGGGACTGACCCAAGGTCATCCAGTCAGTCTTCATGCCTAAGGCAGGACTAGAACTCACAGTCTCCTAGTGATTGGCTCCAAGTCACCCAGCTGGATTTCTTGCCTAAGGCAGGACTAGAACTCACCATCATTGTTACCAGGTTTCTAGCCCAATACCTTAGTCACTAGGCCAAACTGGTTTGATCTCAAAGCAGTCAGGGCATACCACGGTGAGCCTGTGAAGGGCAGCCATGTGGATTTCCCCGTTGTCTTAAGCAGCAACTTGTACCTCCTTTCATCCTTCAAACGCAGACAGGGATCCCACATTTGTTTTACAAGCGATTTGCATAAAATTAGAACGTGTTTTGCCTCTTCATGGTTTAGCCTTAGCGGATTGGGGGAACCCAACGGAGAAGGCATGCGACTGATCTGCCATGGGTTAGTGTGCATTGTACGAACTTGACCTGGGGCAAGAGGTACACAAGGTTTTTGTTCTTCTCACTGCCTGAATTAAACGTGTCTTCTGGATTTTGCATTTTGAGTGTCCTTTGAATGATTGAGAAACGTTGACTGGGCCGCCTAGGGAAATCACTAGCGAACAAGGAAAGAGAAGTTCAGAAATTTATCTGACTGTAGAGCTATGTTTTGAGTTTCACAACTTGCCTAATCAGGTGTTGAAATTGGACTAATTTCTGAAAACCTGCAGCAAAGTCTTGGGGTTGTTTTTTTTGTGTGTGTGTTTGTGTGTGTGTGTGTTTTATGGTGACATCAAAACAATTTCACGATTGCTCAACCTCATTGTCTGTTTTCCTTTCATTTTAGCACCCTCAGAAGAGCACTGGAGGTCTTCAAGCAACGTAAGTGTTACAAAAGTTGAACTTTGTTTGTGGGGAAATAACTCAGCTTTTCTGTGGATTTTCCCTGTGCATTAAGCTCCACATTCCATAATACCCGGATAAGGTGGTCACCATACATTCTGGTGGAGGGATAACATCGGTTGAGGTCCTGTATGGTAGAGACGGCAGATCAACATGGAGAACGTTAAGCTAGACAAACCAAAGAATTGACACTGTCCGGTGGTGGGATTCAATTTTTTTTTTACTACCTATTCTGTGCGTGTGGCTTGGTGGGCGTGGCTTGGTAGGCGGGCAAGGGAAGGATACTGTAAAATCCCCATTCCCTCCCCATCCCACTAACCTTCTTTCCAGCTCCATTCTCCTGTGCAGGGCAACCAAAGGAGACCCAGCCGATCAGCTGGGACTCAGGAGGCAGAGAATAGATGGGGGCGGGGCCAGTCAGAAAATTTCTCCTTATTTCCAGGTTGAATCTCTCCTTGCTCAGTTTCCGTCCATTATTCCTTGTTTGGCCTCCAGGTGCTTTGGAAAACAGGTCCTCTCCCCCTCAAATATTGGAAGACTGCTATCATGTCTCCCCTGGTCCTTCTCTTCACTAGTTGGCTTTCATGCCAAAGGCAGGGCTAGAACTCCTGGTAATTGGCCCAAAGTTACTCAATTGGCTTTCATGCTAAGGCAGGGGTCTTCAAACTCGACAGCTTTAAGACTTGTGGACTTCAACTCCCAGAATTCCTCCTCCAATCATGTTAGCTCAGGTATTCTGGGAGTTGAAGTCCACAAGTCTTAAACTTGCCAAGTTTGAAGAGCCTTGTGTGAGTCTGAAACTCACCATTTCCTGATGATTGGCCCAAAATCATCCAGCTGGCTTTCATACCCAAGGCAAGACTAGAACTCTCAGTCTCCTGGTGATGGCTGGCTGAGGAATTCTGGGAGTTGAAGTCTACAAGGCTTAAAGTTGCCAGGCCTGGATGTTCCTGCTGTAGAGTTTGAGGAACCCTTGTTCTCAGTCTGAGTCATTGGAAAGAAGCCAACATTTCAGGCTACGTTAAGACATGGAGCCTGAGAGTTTCCCACATTGCTAGATTATAATATAGTGACTGTCAGTAGCCATGAACTTCTGAGATAAGTCTTACTCATCTTCAGATAGAGTTAGTCATCAGGGTCATGCCCAGGGTGGGAAGCTGGAGGAATTTTCTTGACCTCAGAATGGGGAGCAGTCCATCTATATCTCAGAGGTCATAGGAAGAGTCATCATTTTCCTAGTATTTAATATCTGTAGAAGTTCTGGTAGTCCAAGACGGTGTGTTGGAAAGAGCGCAGCTCTGCTAAAACTAACTTAGAATAGAATACAACCGTGATGGCGAACCTATGGCATGCGTGTCGCAGGTGGCACATGGAGCCATTTGTGCGGGCATGTGAGCCTCAGCCAAATTTACCTGCACTGCGCATGCGCCTGCCTCCCAGCGGATTTTCCGCCTGTTTGAGGCCTTTTTTTGCCTGTGATGAAACGGGCCTGTTTTTCGGCCTCCAAAGGCTCCAGAGGCTTCCCTTGAGCCCCCGGGAGGATGAGTTTGACTTTGATTTAAAAGGTGTGAATCCAGCCATTGTGGTTTGTGGGACAGATTTATGCTCAAGTGTGAAATGTGAAGTTCGGTCATTGTAGCGTAAGGAATGGACCATCCTTAACTGAGCAAATTATGGCTTTGCACAAGGCACAAGTCTAGTTGTAAAATTTCTGCAACTGGTTTCTCATCTGTGAAATGATGAGAACAGTGGATTTCCTACCTGAGTTGATGTTCTTTCTCCTAGGAGTGGAGACTGTTGGCCAAGTCCATATGCAGCTAGCCCAGAATCTCAGGGAAGAAGCGAAGAAAATGGAGGATTTCAGAGAAAAACAAAAACTCCACCGTAAAAAGGTGAGGAATTGGGGAGAGGGAGGTATTGTTGGAAGAAAAATCCAGGTTCTGTTCCAAGTCGGGAATAAAATGGAAGGTGCTTAAGAAAGAAGGTTTATTGATGAGAGAACTAATCACAGCATGCAGTTCTGGGACAGCCGACAAAATGGCTGAATGCATAGATGGATCTTTATAGGTTTCTGGTGTTTTGGGTTTGAGATGCTCCAGGGGGTTGTACAATGTAGTGAGCCTTGTGTCTTTTGCTATTCTAAAGGTGGTGGGTAAATCCTGTCTATCCATATAAAAATACCAGTCACGCATCATTACAAAATCTCCCGAACTGTAAAGTGTACAAACTTGAAATTTGACACATATGTGTCTCTTGGCTTCTAGGTGTTCACTAAGAAAGGATTTTTTGAAATGACCATCAGAGCATTAGTATTTTATATATCATTTAAAAAGAAAACAATTTTATTTGGGTTTTCACAAGTATTTTGTGTATTATTATTAACATGCTCTCATGCTAAGGAGTTCTACTTATCCTTCGCGCCTGAAAATAAATCTGTTCCAATTGCAAAACACAAGCAGAGGAATTTCAGTTTTAGTTTCACAGCACCAAGCACTTTAGTACAGAACAGTTGAGCTAAGCCACACCCAGGCTCCTTGCTGTCTCCTTCTTGCTCACAATCCTGTTTCAGTTTCCATGTTTCCGTTTCCAAACACCCCTCAACTCTCTCACACACTGACAGGACGCTAGCCAGATGAATACTGATGGATGCTGGTAGGCAGAGGCACAATTTTTTCCCCTTATTTTCCTCCCCCAAAACTAAGCCCGACGACATAGTTTGGTAGCGAAGCACAGGTATAGAGCTAGTTATGTCCTAAAGGTCCTGTCCTGTTCTTCGAATTTGGGTGGGGCATGTAAATTCTTAATCCCATCATGTGGAGCTGTAGGTGTCCTGTTTATGAATAGATTGGTCCAGTCTTTCTTAATAGGTACAAAATATCCATCAGGCATCTGCTGGAGGCTGTTTTACTATGCAGGAAGACTGGAGCTGCTTTCTGCCTTTAAGAACATGTTTCTTCATTTTTCCTTTGCGTAAATATTCTATCCTGCCTCTCTTAATATTAAGAATGAGGAGTATTTAATCTGGGGAGGAAGGGGGGGCTTCTTACAGTATATTTCAGAATATCACCAATAAATCTGAATTGAAATTGTAGATTAGGTTGACAAGGCCTCCTTGGTTGAATGTGGTGGGTGACGACCAAGGTTGCTGGACAAATTCCCAGCCCTACCAGGGATTCATTCTATAGTATGGATCTCCAACCTTGGTAACTTTACGACTTGTGGACTTCAGCTCCCAGAATTCCTCAGCCAGGTCATCCTCTGAATAGTTATTCATCTATTCCAAGGGTCATCAACCTGGGTAACTTTATGCCTTGTGGACATGCTGGCTGAGGAATTCTGGGAGTTGAAGTCCACAAGTCGTAAAGTTACCAAGCCCCTTAAGACCAAGCTAAGATGACTACCTCATCAATGGACCAGTTTTCCAAATCTGATGTTCTCCTGAAATATTGGGAGTGCAAGACCAGAATTCCCAGCCAACAGTTCCCAATCCAATGTGTTCTGATCTAGGCTTCCTTAGAAAGCATAAGACACAATCTCAGTCCCAGCAGAGTCCTCTCTTATTTCCACGGCTGTGAATTACATTCATTCCACAAGGCTTCCCATACAGTCTTTCAGGGGAATGTTTATAAACGCCCACCCTTATCACACTTAGAATGCTGCCAGAGAACTAATTGAACTAACGCAGAGCAAGGCCAAACTTGACACAGAGTCAAACGGAACTTTTCTGAGCTTGAAACGACCAGACGAACTAATTGCTTCCTGCAAAAGCTCACGTCCTGTTCGCTCCTCTTTTATGCCCTGTGGGAGGGACCAATCATCTCCGCGGTGTGGCCTTATTCCCACGTCAGCCCTGAGTTCTTAATTGTGCCATTTTTTTGGCAGCTCTGCAAACGTGCAGGCTGGGAATCAGTTCCAGAAGCTCCCCTGCCTCTCTGCTGTCTGACTGTAAAGGCAGCTGCTGACTGCCAGCCTGCCCTGGCCCCATCTCTGCCTCTGATGCAGAGCCCTTGTCTGAGCCTTCCTCAGCCTCCAAGACTGAATAGAATAAAATAGAATAGAATAGCGCTTTTTACAATTTTGTAAACAACAAACTAAAAGACTCAAGGTCCATCCCACCCCTGATAGGACCTAATGGTAAAGACTGCAATGATGACACCATTAAAGCCAACATCTTTAACACATTCTTCGGCTCAGTATTTGTAAACAGCAATGGACATGCCCAGTATTTCCTAGCCGAACCACAGACAACTACAATGATCTAATACATATCGATTTTACAGAAGACAATGTTGAAAAAGCACTACACAATCTAAAACCATCTCTATCTATTGGACTGGATGGAATATTTGCCAGCTTCTTAAAAAAGCTATCCACTGCCATAGCTGAACCTCTAAGCATAATCTTTGAAAAATCTTTCAGGACCAGCTCCTTGCCAAACCTATGGTCACTAGCCACGGTCATCCCCATCTTCAAAAAGGGAGACCCCAGCCTAGATGAAAATTACAGACCAATCTCTTTACGCTGCGTCACCTGTAAAGTCATGGAATCAATTATTAACCAATCCTTCATCCTCCACTTAGAGACAAACAACCTACTCTCCAACAAACAATTTGGTTTCAGGAAAAAACTATCCTGTAATCTGCAACTCTTACACTGCAAAAACATATGGACTACACAACTCGATCAGGGCAAAGCAATAGACGCAATCTACATAGACTTCTGTAAGGCCTTTGATTCAGTGGTACATGACAAACTACTCCTAAAACTAAAGTCTTATGGTATCTTTGGACACCTATATAACTGGATAGAAGCATTCCTGTCAAACAGACAACAAATGGTCAAAATTGGGAGTGTCCTATCAAATTCTGTACCTGTCAATAGTGGCTGTGGGAGCTTCATCCCTAGAAGTTTTCAAGAAGAGACTGGACTGCCATCTGTCAGAAATGGCGTAGGGTCTCCTGCTTGGGCAGGGGGTTGGACTAGATGACCTACAAGGTCCCTTCCAAATCTGTCAATCTGTTCTGTTTACCTCTTACGGTGATTGCTTATGTTACATTTCAAAGTTCGGAATTAAAAGCTACCAAGTTTTAGTTTTTACTGTCGAAGGACGTCCCAGTGACTATTTCCCCCACCTCCTCCACCAGACAAAAGTTGAGTTTCTACCTAGCACAGGGTAACCAAATGTCTAAGCGAACTTACAAAGAAGAAACAGGACTATTACAGAAAATGTTCCATAGTGTATGGTGCTCTTTCTCAACCTTGATAGCTTTAAGAGGTGTGGAAGCCTCAGACTTCCTTAGCAAACATGGGTAGCTTGCCAGGGGTGAATTCCCATGACTGGGGAATTCTTGAACTCAGCAGTTCTTCAAGATGCCAACCAAGGTTGAGAAATGCTGCTTTACGGGAAGGAAACGAAAAAGAAACTCAGTGTAACTCAACAGATAGAACATAGTACCATAGGGTACTATGAAAGGGACCTCAGAGATCTTCTAGACCAACTCCCCCCTGAAGGCAAGAGACCTTATAGGCTAAAACCTATGAAGAAGGGTTGAAGGGTAGTCTAGTGAAGAGAAGAACTGGGCCTGGCTAGTCTAGTGAAGAGAAGGACCAGGGGAGACATGACAGGAGTCTTCCAATATTTGAGGGGCTGCCACAGAGAGGAAGGGGTCTAGCTATTTTTCAAGGCACCCAAAGGTCAGACAAGGAAGAATGGATGGAAACTGAATAAGGAAAGATATTCAATCTGGAAATAAGGAGAAATTTTCTGACAGTAAGAGCAATCAACCAATGGAACAGAAGTTGCCTTCAGAAGTTGTGGGAGTTATATCCCTGGAAACACTGTCCAACTATTTACAAAGTCTGCACTGCTATCACTGTTAATCTTCTCATCTCTCCTTATCATCCATCCCCTCCCACTTGTGACTGTATGACTGTAACTTTGTCGCTTGTATCCTTACGATGTATATTGACTGTTTCCTAGTACGATTTGATTGCTCACTGTACCCCATGACTATCATTAAGTGTTGTACCTTGTGATTCTTGATGAATGTATCTTTTCTTTTCATGTACACCAAGAATATTTGCACCAAGACAAATTCCTTGTGTGTCCAATCACACTTGGCCAATAAAAGAATTCTATTCTATTCCCTTAACAACCGTGGGAATAAAAAGCATTGGAAAACGGGGCAAAAGTCACTTAATTGCCTCAGCAATGGAAATTTTGCGCTCCGTTGCAATCCTAAAGTCAAGGATTCCTTGGAAGTTGAACGTCTCTAGGGTTAACAGAGAATTGTGCTTTGCAAGGTTAAAAATAAAAGAGTGGCTTTCCCTCCCCCCCCCCTCTATTCTTGATGTGCGGTCTTCTATTTTTAGAAGGGGGAAATGTTTTGCCTGGAAACAAAGTGTGTTTCTTGCATTTTTATTTATTTCTTCTTCTTCTTCTTCACAGATTGAACTAATAATGGACTCCATTCACAAAACCCGGAATCTGCAATACAAGAAGACCATAGAAGTGAGTGGTTCCTCCCTTCTGTTTATTAATAGACGGGGTCATCGCCTGTCCTGCTCAGCTGGCTCTGTGTTAGGGATACACCCTAGCAGAATCTGCACGGCAGTCAGGCAAAATATGTGAGATAAACGTTTTTGTAGCTTACACTCAGTAAAACAGATACATTGTGCTAGTTAAATAGTTTATTCCAGTAAGAGTTATAGCATAGTAAAAACAGTCCATATATCATTCACTAATCCAGTCCGTCCGGGGATTATTCAGTTGCAAAGTCCAGTGTCGAAAAAGAGGTCAGTAAACTTACAAATATCAGTCCAGTAATATATCTCCTCGCAGTAGAGATATGAAGAAGTCAAACCTCCTTTCTTCCTTCAACGTTTAGCAACTCAGCAGTAGGGAACACGCAGTTAGCAAACCATCAATCCATCAAACCATCAATCGTCAGCAGGTTCTCTTGCTCCCTCTTATGGCGGTTCACAACCGCACCCAAAATTACATGCTTTGCAGTTTAAAGTGACACACACCTAAACTTACAATCATAGTTTATATATATTATTTTACCCAAACTACCTTAGGTAACCTTGTTATTCCTAACACTCTGTTTCTGCCATTTCCCAGGCCAAGAGGCTCTATGAACAGCGATGCAGGGACAAAGACGAAGCAGAGCAAGCCGTTCATCGGAGCACCAACCTGGTTACACCGAAGCAGCAGGAGAAGGTAGAGGGGGGATCCACGCAGGCCAAGCTGAACATCTGAACAGCGTCCAGTAGGGTGTTGGGCTTCAAATCAAGGACCGTTTCGCCCCCCAAAATGTCCTGACTCAGCTCCCCAAATACGACAAACCCTTTGTCAACCCGTGAAGCATTCCTATGCCTGTTTCCGAGTTGCCATAAGAAGGAAGGGAGGATGGGGAAGGGCTGAAGGAGGAATGTGGCAGATGAAGGCCGGACGCACATTCCACACTTACCTTGTAGAGATTGTATCCTAGGCCAGTGGGCACCAACCCGTGAGCTGGGGATCACTGGTGGGTCGTGAGAAAATTTTGGTGGTCCGCAGAGAAATGTCCCCCCCAAAGCAATTAATCCAGGCTGCGTGGGAACACATGGCTGCACCGCCCACATAGCTCGTGGGAACACAAGGATTGCATCGCTTGCATTGCAAACAACACGAGGTAGTGAGGGGAGGAGGGGAAAGGGCAGAGCGGGGTCACTTGCCCCACTCGTCCCATAAGCCTGATCTGGCCAGTTCTTTCCGCTTCTTTCTGCTTTTGGCTGCACGCAGGAAAGCAGCAAAAGTCTTTCTTTCTCTCCCCAAACTCCACCAGAAATGAGTCTTTGGGACCCTGCAAGGCCTCCTGCTCCAAGAGGCTGCACCAGCACAATAAGTCTCACAAAGGCTCATTTCTGGTGGAGTTTGGGGAGAGAAAGAAAGACTTCTGCTGTTCTGCTGCTTTCCTTCCATGAAGCTAAAAGTCTCCCTCTCTCTTCCCCCTGAGAATGGAGCTGGAGACAGTATCCTGCGATCCCAAATAAAGAATGATCGATCAGTAGGGAAACGGGGTGGGGAATTTTCCTGCAGACTTTTTTGGGGGATTTTCCCAGGGTCTCTGGTCTGCGGGATTTAAAATTACGAGTTTAGTGGTCCCTCGGGCCCAAAAGGTTGGTGGCCCCTGGCCTAGGCTACTGGATCTTCTGCCCACAAAAATCCTTCATTGGAGAGTGCGATGGATGACATCCAGCCCCTGAACATGTTTCATTGGCGAATCTGATTTATGACACACCCACGGGGCTGGGGGGGGGGGGAAACAGGGTCCTAGGTGATAGTAAATTACGTGTCTCAGAGTTGGCTTCATACAGGGTTAGTGCCAGACATGTCGCTCCGAATAAATCTTTTGGATTCTTTTAAAGCTTGGCTCGAGGCTCATTATTTAGGGCAGTTGTCCGGAACCCTGACACCCTCTGTAGTTGAAGCAATGATTCCTTTAATAGGAGCGCCAGCAGCCCCATGCAAAAAGTTCCTCTTTCACCTCAGGCTATTTAAGTCTGTCCGGCAAGGAGATGGGTAGTTGTCTGCCACATCTATTCGTCTCTGCCCCCTGCCTCTTATCGCCAGAGCTAGGGTGGGGCTTTGTTAGCAGCAGTGGCTCTTCCGTCCCAAGGACCGGCCCATAGATTTCCCCTGCTCTCCTCTCCTCTGCCTTCTGTGCATTTGCACATCAGGCACTGGACCCAGCTGTTCCTCCTCTTCCTCCTCGACCACCTCCAGACCTGGGGGCTCTTGACTATCCATCTGAGGGCTGACGGACAGCCCAGGCTCTGCCTCTGTCTGTCTCCTCCAGCTCCAATCCCCTCCACCCCCCTTGGAGCTCTCAGGCTGTCTTGATGCTGACCCTGACTCCCACGCCTCCTCCTTCTCCGATTTGACTGTTGGAGGGGCCAGCGGCCAAGAGGCCTTCACACAAAATGGCATTTAGAGGTAGTCCTTGGGTCACAAGCCCTCTCTAAGTGGTTTAGCCTGCCCCCAAGAACCTGGGTCTTCATTTAACTGACCTCGAAAGGATGGAAGGCTGAGTCAACCTTGAGTCCCATCAGGATCGAACTCAGGCTGTGGGCAGTCTAAGCCTGCAATGCTGCACTTCAACTCCAGGTAGCCCTCAGCTTACAACAATTCCTTTAGTGACCGTTTGAAGTTATAACGGTACTGAAAAAAAAAAGGCGACCTAGGACCGTTTGTCGCACCCATGACTGTGGCAACAGCCTCCTGGTCACGTGATCAAAATTCAGAGGGTTGACTCATACTTATGACGGTTGCAGCATCTTGGGGTCACGCAATGCCCCTTTGCAACCTTCTGACAAGCCAAGTCAGTGTGGAAGCCAGATTCACTTAACAACCATGTCACTAACTTTACAGCTGTGGTGATTCGCTTAACAGATGTGGGAAGAAAGGGCATAAAACGGGGCAAAACTAACCATCTTCCTTAGCAGCAGACATTTTGGGCTCAATTGTAGTCATAAACTGAGGACTATTTGTATTTATATTATGCCCAATCCGGTTATAAGGGAGTCTTTATTTTTCCTATTAAAAAATAGAAGTAAGTCTTCTCTCTTTTTTTCCTCTTTTTCCTTTCCTTTCCTTTTTTCCTTTTCTCTCTTCTTTTCTTTCTCCTCCTCTCCCCTTTTCAGAATTAATATGTTCCCTGACTCTGTTATTTATCTTCCCCCAATTATTATTATTTTCTTCCTTTTCAGCTGTTTGTGAAACTCGCTCAGGCCAAATCTGCCTTGGAGGACTCAGGTGAGTCGTTCTTCCTCTGAAGAGAATTGGCAACTATCACACCGATTTCCACTTCTCGGTCTTAAAGGAAGACCAATTTAACGCACAGGGGACTGACACCAAGAGACTAGGATCACGTCACTTGTTAAACTAACATTACCCAACCTGATAGCTTCTAGATCCGTGATGGTGAACCTATGGCATACGTGCTGGAAGTTGCATGCAGAGCCATCTCTTCGGGCAGGGCATGCATGCTCGTTGATGTTCCAGAGTCTGGCGCATGCATGCACACCAGCCAGCTGGTCTTTGCATGTGCGTGCACACCAGAAACCTGAGTTTAGCATGTTATGTGAGTGGAGCTATTAAGGTTAATGATAGGAAGTTGGGGGGTCAGTCATTATCACAGCGTGTCCTGTGGGCCGGTCCGTGAGCTTAAGTCAAAATTTGATTTATTTGGGCCAAGCAATTGTGTGTGAATTCAGATCGAGGATTCATTATTTTGTGTGAACTCAGGCCGTATAGAATATAATTCCTTTTAAAAAAGGAATAGGTAGGAGTGAAAAGAGGAAGAAAATTGCCTAAAATGTATATAAATATAGACAGTTGAAGGAACTTCAACTCCATTGGTTAAATATCTTCTTCCTTGGTTTGAAGTTGGGAGTGGAAGCAAACCTTCATCTTCTTCAGAGAAAAGGTGAATCAACAAGAAACTCCGTTAGATTTTTCCAAATCCTTCCTAGGAATGATTTCGTTCGGATGATAAAAACTTTCTTGAGCAGGAGTTGGACTAGAAGAACTCCAAGGTCCCTTCCAGCCTTGTGAATCTTATGTTCTTTGAATCTTTAACATGGAGCAGATAGGAATTTCCAAATTCTACAAGAAAAATCCAGAAGGGAAACATTCATCCTCGATTAGCAGGACTTTTATTAAGACTTCAGTTTTTCTTGCTTATTTTTTTTTTAAATTGGATGTCAGCATTTCCTCAAAGGCACCCAAACCCCCCCCCTCCAAAATCTGCTCATAATGATGCCCTTTGCAAATTTTCAGCAAAAGTTCTGCTTTCAGATCTTGAAAGGACCAAGAAAATTATGCCTCATGCTATATTAGAATTAGAATAGAATAGAGCTGAAGGGACTTTGGAGGTCTTCTAGTCCAGCCCCCTGCTCAAGCAGGAGAACCGATACCATTACAGACAAGTGACTGTCCAGTCTCTTCTTAAAAACCTCCAGTGATGAAACACCCAAGATTTCTGGTGGCAAGCAGTTCCACTGGTTAATTGTCCTCACTGTTAGGAAGTTTCTCCTTAATTCCAGGTTGCTTCTCTCCTTGGTTAGTTCCCATCCATTGTTTCTTGTCCTGCCCTCTGGTGCTTTGGAGCAGGGGTTGCCAACCTTTTGGACTTCAGAGACCACCAGACTCATAATTTTAAATCCCGTGGACCGGAGACCCTGGGAAAATCCCCCCAAAAAGTCTGCAGGAAAATCCCCCACCCTGTTTTCCTACCGATCAATTGTTCTTTATTTGGGATCACAGCTCCATCCTCAGGGGGAAGGAGAGACTTTTGGCTTCATGCAAGGAAAGCAGTAGAAGCAGCAGAAGTCTTTCTTTCTCTCCCCCAAACTCCACCAGAAATGAGTTTTTGCTGGCACAGCCTCTTGGAGCAGGAGGCCTTGCAGGGTCCCAAAGACTCATTTCTGGTGGAGTTTGGGGGAGAGAAGGAAAGACTAGGTAGGGAATTTTCCTGCATTTTTGAGGGGATTTTCCCAGGGTCTCTGGTCTGCAGGATTTAAAATTATGAGTTTGGTAGTCCCTGAGGTCCAAAAGGTTGGCCGCCCCTGTTCTAGTCCAACCCCCCTGCCTAGGCAGGAAACCCTACACCAGACAAATGGTTATCCAACATCTTCTTAAAAACTTCCAGTGTTGGAGCATTCACAGCTTCTGGAGGCAAGTTGTTCCACTGATGAATTGTTCTCGCTGTCATGAAAATTTCTCCTTAGTTCTAGATTGCTTCTCTCTTGATTAGTTTCCATCCATTGGTTCTTGTTCTGTCTTTTGGTGCTTTGGAGAATAGCTTGACTCCCTCTTCTTTGTGGCAGCCCCTGAGATATTGGAAGACTGCTATCGTGTCACCCCTAGTCCTTCTTTTCATCAAACTAGACATACCCAGTTCCAGCAACCATTCTCTATATATTTTAGTCTCCTGTCATCTTTGTTGCTCTTCTCTGCACTCTTTCTAGAGTCTCAACATCTTTTTTTACTTCGTGGCGACCGAAACTGGATGCACTATCCCAAGTGTGACCTTACCAAGGCATTATAAAGTGTGGTATTAACACTTCACGTGATCTTGATTCCATCCCTCCGTTGATGCAGTTTAGGACTGTGTTAGCTTTTTTTGGCAGCTGCAGCACACAACTGGGTAACTTTATTGTTGCTTCCCATTTGCAGACAGGGTGTACCAGAACAACATCAACGCTCTGGAGAAGATCAGGGAAGAATGGCAGAACGAACACATCAAGGCTTGTGAGGTAAACGAAACACAACACCACCAAAAGTAAAGCAGAGACCTTGTTTCTCAGTGTGATGTTTAAAATGGAGGTGATAAGAGAAGTTCCCGAGATTTTTGCGTTCAAGTTTGGCAGGATTCCCCATTGTTTCTAGGTTCCCTTCTCTCTCTCCTTCTCTGTGTTGTTGTTGTTACAAAAAGTAAGATATTCAGCTGAACCAACAGTTTAGTTGCTGATTCAGCTACATGACTGGGTGTTTGGTAGAAACCTTTGTGGACGCAGCCTGTGATTTAACAGCTGCATGTAAAATACTTCCACAGAAGGGTATAGTTTATTTTGGAAAACCCAAAGATTTCCCTACGCAGCAGAGAAGAAGCCAACAGGCAGAAAGCCAAACAAGTTTAAGAAAGTGGATTTCCCCATCATCCATCTCAAATAGATCCTAGAATACAGTTTTAAAATAATTTTTAATATTTTTTTTGGTTATTGCTTCTCCCTTTTGGAATAGCATGGTCCCATACATTTTATTTATTTATATATCAAATTTGAAAACCAGCTAATTTCGGCAAAAAAAAAAAAACGCCCGTAGGAGAAAATACAGTAGATTCACCTTATTACTTGCTTAATATTTGCTCAAATATCGGAAGACTGCTATCATGTCGCTCTGAGTCCTTCTCATCATTAGACTAGACATACCTAATTATTACAACCATTCTTCTTATGGTTCAGCCTTAGTTCTTAATCTCTCAAAACCATCTTGAACAGTTGCAAGAACTGAGCATGGCTAGTCTAGTAAAGAGAAGGACCAGGGCAGACAGGATAGCAGTCTTCCAATATTTGAGGGGCTGCCACAGAGAGGAGGAAGGGGTCAAGCTATTTTCCAAGGCACCAGAAATCCAGACAAGGAATAATGGATGGAAACTGATCAAGGAAAGATTCAACCAGGGCTGGGTTTCTACTGGTTCTGTCCATCTCTGTAGAACTGGTAGCTCTGAAGAGCAGCAGACATAGAACCGGTTCTATGTCTGCAGATGTTTTTGCCCACCTGCCTACCCGGGCTCTTACCCGATCTTTATTTCCTGATTTTTCAACTTCAGCTGCCGAACGAGGCACAGCTGCAGTTAGAAAAGCGAGAAAAGAGGGCTGTTTCAAAGGCTGCTTCTCTGCAGGCAGCTGCTGATGACGATTTACAGGCGCGCGGCTCGCAGCCTGCAGGGAAGCTCGTAAATCCTGAACCGGTAGTTAACCCTGTTGTATCCCACCCCTGGATTCAACCTAGAAATAAGGAGAAATTTTCTGACGGTGAGAACGATCAACCAATGGAACAGAAGTTGCCTTCAGAAGTTGTAGGAGTTTTATCACTTGAGATTTTCAGGAAGAGATTGGACTGCTACATTTGTCAGAAATGGTGTAGGCAGGTCTCCTCCTTGGGTGGGGGGTTGGAATAGATGGCCTACAAGGTCCCTTCCAACTCTGTTTATCTGATTCTGATTCTATCTTTGTTGATCTTCTCTGCACTCTTTCTAGAGTCTCGCAGGAAACCTCATTCTATTATGGACAAGTGGTTGTCTAATCCGACAATTTCAGGAGGCAAGCCATTTCACCGATTAACTGTTCCCACTATCAGACAATTTCTCCTTAGTTCTCGGTTGGACTGCTTTTTGATACGTTTCCATTACTTCTTGTCCTGTCCTCAGGCGCTATGGAGAATAAATTGAATAAATCTCTCTTCCCCATGACAGCCCTTCAGATATTGGAAGGCTGCTGTCAGGTCACTTCTAAACTTCTCTTCATTAGGTTTAGACATACCTAGTTGCCTTAACCATTTATGGTATCTTTAGACCATTCATTCATCTTTAGACCAGAGGTGGGGAACTGGACCTGGCTAGTCTAGTGAAGAGAAGGACCAGGGGAGACAGGATAGCAGTCTTCCAATATCTGAGGGGCTGTCACAGAGAGGAGGAAGGGGTCAAGCTTTTTTCTAAAGCACCCAAAGGCCAGACAAGGAACAATGGATGGAAATTGATCAAGGAGAGATTCAACCTGGAAATAAGGAGAAATTTTCTGACAGGGAGAACAACCAACCAATGGAACAGAAGTTGCCTTCAGAAATTTTTGAAAGCTTCATCACTAGAAGTTTTCAAGAAGAGCCTGGACTGCCACCTGTCAGAAATGGTGTAGAGTCTGCTTAGGTGGGGGGGGGGGGTGTGTTGGACTAGATGACCTACGAGGTCCCTTCCAACCCTGTTCATCTGTGTCTGTGTCACTTTATAAGAGAATAGAATTCTTTAGAATTCTTTGTTGGCCAAGTGTGATTGGACACACAAGGAATTTGTCTTGGTGCAAATGCTCTCAGTGTACATAAAAGAAAAGATACATTCATCAAGAATCACAAGGTACAACACTTAATGATAGTCATAGGGTACAAAAAGTAATCAAATCATACTAGGAAACAATCAATATAAATCATAAGGATACAAGCGACAAAGTTACACTCATGGAGTCACAAGTGGGAGGGGGTGGGTGATAAGGAGGGATGAGAAGATTAATAGTAATAGTAGTGCAGACTTTGAAAATAGCTGGACAGTGTTGAGGAAATTATTTGCTTAGCAGAGTGATGGCGTTTGTGGGAAAAAATTGTTCTCGTGTCTAATTGTTCTGATGTGCAGTGCTCTATAGTGTTATCTTGAGGGAAGGAGTTGAAACAGTTTATGTCTGGGATGTGAGGAGTATGTAACTTGTGGACTTCAACTCCTAGAATTTCTGAGTCAGCATGAGGGAACTAAGGCCTCTTTATGACGTGTGGACTTCAACTCCCAGAATTCCTGAGTCAGCATGAGGGAACTATGGCCCCTTTCTGACCTGTGGACTTCAACTCCCAGAATTCCTGAACCAACTAACACTTCTCAATCCAAGAAGCTTCCTCAGTTCTATGGGATCCTTCCATTCCCCACCATCCAGTCATAGCTAAAGAAGCTTCTTGGATGAGAAGTGAAACGTCTTCAAAGCAAAACCAGAAAGTCCACTTGCCTCTCGAAAAACAACCCATGACCTGGATGAGTAAGATACTCCATAGATACTCGGACACAATAATGCTGCTTCTTTTGAGGAGTTCAATAGCTGATCTTCTTCTGTGTCTCCTGCAGTTCTTCGAGAGTCAAGAATGCGAGCGGATCAACTATTTTCGGAACGCTGTGTGGTTGCATGTCAACCAACTGTCGGAAGGTTGTGTCAAGAATGATGATGTAAGAAAGGAGCGTCAATTCCTACCTTCTGTAGATCGGGCATTGACAAACTTTTTTGGGATTGGTATTTTCAGGCTACACGGAAAGGAGTGCAGTGTCCTAGGGGTGGAGCTCTCGCCTCACAATCAGGAGGCTGTGAGTTCGATCCCGGGTAGAGGCAGATATTTCTCTCCCTGGGCACGATGAGAATATATCTGCTGAACAAAACTCCACATTGGCAACAGGAAGGGCATCCAGCCAGTAATCACTCCGCTCCATTCAGTTACCCAGATTCCATCCTGCGAGGGATTATGGGGTCATTCAAAGATGATGATTTTCAGATTACAGGTAGTCCTTGATTTATAACCATTGGTTTAATGCTTGTTCAGAGTTACAATGGCATTGAAGAAAAGTGGCATGCAATCCATCCTCACACTTATGACCACCGCAGCATGTGAACCATGCGGTCATTAAGCAAATCTGGCTTTCCCCACTGACTTTGCTTGTCAGAAGCTGGCTGGGAAGGCTGCCAATGGTGATCACATGACCCCAGGGACACTATGACGGTCGTAAATTCAGATGCCAAGCGCCTGAATTTTAATCCTGTGGCCCCCGGGGGATGTTGCAATCGTCGTAAGTGTGAAAAACGGTCATAAGTCCATTTTTTCAGTACCATTGTCATTTTGAACGGTCACTAAAACAAATGGTTGGAAGCGGAGTTCTAACCCTCTCTCCCCGTATCTGCTAGACTACCATAATTTATTCTATGTGAGCCTGCCCTTGAAGATGTACAGGTAGTCCTTCACTTAACGACCGCAATTGGGACTTGAACTTCCGTCATCAGTTGTTGCGGTTGTATGTTGAGTCGAATCAAGTTTTACAATCATCCGTGATGGTCAGAAATGTGAAGGATAGTTGTAAGTCATTTTTTTTCCCCAGGGCCCTGGCTTGTAACTTCAAACGGTCACTCAATGGATGGTTGTAAGTCGAGGACCACCCATGAAAGAGACAAGATTGAATACCAGGAACTGCCTTTTGGAAATTAAGATGAGGCCAAGCAGACTCCAGACTATGGATCTTGCTATTTGGCTCGTTCCCCAATTTTCTTTTGGGAAGGAGGGAAGGTTATTATAAATCAGATCTTAAGTTCTGTTCAGTTTGCCTGGAGTGTCCCCGAGGCAGAAAAATTGTAAATATAGATCAAACAAAGACTGGCGATATTTTTTTTTTTAAAAAAAGACCGAATCAAGTTCTTTCTCTTCCTTCTAGTATGTTTCTTTTTCCTGCACTCTACAGGTGAAACTCAAAAAATTAGAATATCGTGCAAAAATTCATTTATTTCAGTAATGCAACTTAAAAGGTGAACCTAATATATGAGATAGACTCATTACATGCAAAGCAAGATAGTTCAAGCCGTGATGTGTCATAATTGAGATAATTAGGGCTTACAGCTCATGAAAACCCCAAATCCACAATCTCAGAAAATTAGAATATTGGGAAAAGGGTCGATATTCTAGGCTCAAAGTGTCCCACTCTAATCAGCTAATTAAGCCATAACACCTGCAAAGGGTTCCTGAGCCTTTAAATGGTCTCTCAGTCTGGTTCAGTAGGAATCACAATCATGGGAAAGACTGCTGACCTGACAGTTGTGCAGAAAACCATCACTGACACCCTCCAGAAGGAGGGAAAGCCTCAAAAGGTAATTGCAAAAGAAGTTGGATGTTTCCAAAGTGCTGTATCAAAGCACATTAACAGAAAGTTATGTGGAAAGGAAAAGTGTGGAAAAAAAGGTGCACAAGCAGCAGGGATGACCGCAGCCTGGAGAGGATTGTCAGGAAAAGGCCATTCAAAAGTGTTGGGACTTTCACAAGGAGTGGACTGAGGCTGGAGTCAGTGCATCAAGAGCCACCACACACGGACGGATCCTGGACATGGGCTTCAAGTGTCGTATTCCTCTTGTCAAGCCGCTCCTGAACAACAAACAACGTCAGAAGCGTCTTACCTGGGCTAAAGAAAAACAGAACTGGTCTGTTGCTCAGTGGTCCAAAGTCCTCTTTTCTGATGAAAGCAACTTTTGCATCTTATTTGGAAACCAAGGACCCAGAGTCTGGAGGAAGACTGGAGAGCCACACACCACAAGATGCTTGAAGTCCAGTGTGAAGTGTCCACAGTCTTTGTTGATTTGGGGTCATGTCATCTGCTGGTGTTGGTCCACTGTGCTTCATTAAGTCCAGGGTCAACACAGCCATCTACCAGGAGATTTTGGAGCACTTCATGCTTCCTTCCACAGATGAGCGTTATGGGAATGCTGACTTCATTTTCCAGCAGGACTTGGCACCTGCCCATACTGCCAAAAGCACCAAAACCTGGTTCAACGACTGTGGGATTACTGTGCTTGATTGGCCAGTAAACTCGCCTGACCTGAACCCCATAGAGAATTTATGGGGCATTGCCAAGAGAAAGATGAGAGACATGAGACCAAACAGAAGAGCTGAAGGCCGCTATTGAAGCATCCTGGTCTTCCATAACACCTCAGCAGTGCCACAGGCTGATAGCTTCCATGCCACGCCACATTGAGGCAGTAATTGCTGCAAAAGGGGCCCAAACCAAGTACTGAGTACATGCTTATACTTTTCAGAGGTCCGATATTGTTCTATGTACAATCCTTGTTTTATCGATTGCAGGTAATATTCTAATTTTCTGAGATTGTGGATTTGGGGTTTTCATGAGCTGTAAGCCATCATCATCACAATTATGACAAATCATGGCTTGAACTATCTTGCTTTGTCTATCTCATATATTAGTTTCACCTTTTAAGTTGCATTACTGAAATAAATGAACTTTTGCACGATATTCTAATTTTTCGAGTTTTATCTGTATGTCTGCTGTGGTTTCCCTTTTGATCAGAACAATAGCTCTAAAAAAAAGAGGAAATATCAGCATTTTATTTATTTATTTATCCAGTTTTCTGATTTCGGGGGTTCCCCTCTCCTAAAGTCTAATCAATGAATCCAGCGATTGGTTATATCTTATCATTTTGGTTACGTCTAATGTATTTGGAGATATCATTGCTTCTATTGCTGAAAGCCAACCAGGTATTTTGATGTAGTGTTTTTATTTTATTCTATCCGCAACCTGTAGTCATGCGTCCCTAATAAGATGGTTTTGAAAGTGTGAGTGTGTTTTGTTCTTTTCCTCCCACAAAAAGGTGTGCCATCCTATTTGTAGGTCATGTCCTTCTAAAGTTAATATTCTCTTATTATTTATTTATCCAGTTTTTCTGATTTGGGGGGGTTCCCCTCTCCTAAAATCTAATCAACTAATCAAGGAGAGATCCAACCTAGAACTAAGGGGAAATTTCCTGGCGGTGAGAACAATTAACCAGTGGAACAACTTGCCACCAGAAGTTATGTGTGCCCCATCACTGGAGGTTTTTAAGAAGAGATTGGACAACCACCTGTCTGAAATGATAAGGCAGTGGTGGCAAACCTTTTTTTGGCTCCTGTGCCGATAATCGCGCTCACGCTCGCGTGTCAGCACCCAGAAGGCAATACGTGCTGCTCCTCCCACACCCCCTGCACCTGTGCGCACGACCCCCCCGCAGCATGCTGTGCATCTGCGCATGCATGTGTGATCCCCTTGCCGCATGCTGAGTGTCTGCACATGTGCGTGCGATTACCCCATGTGCCATCCATCTGTGCATGCACCTGCAACCCCCAGCATGCGGTACGCATCTCGGCACATGCATGTGTGTCTCCCACGCACCCCTGCCCCATGCATGCGCCCCAGATACCTGACAATCAGCTGTTGGGCGGCACTGGCATGCGCGCACATGCACAGTGAGGCTCTTCCAGGCAAGCTCTCACATGCTGGGGGAAATGGCTCTGCGTGCCACTTCTGGCATGCGTGGCCTAGGTTCTCCATCATGGGTATAGGGTTTCCTGCTTGAGCAGGGGGTTGGTCTAGAAGACCTCCAAGGTCCCTTCCAACTCTGTTATTCTGTTAGAATCTCTTAGGAGTTCTATTGGGGCAATAAGCAGGAGGTCATAATTAAGGTTCAGGTAGATGCGTGTCCTCCACCCAACCCCCAACAGGACCAAGAGCAGCTTATAGGTAGTCCTCGACTTACAACCATTTGTTTGGTGACCGTTCAAAGTTACAACAGCACTGGAAAAAAAAAAGGATTATTTTTCACACTTAAAATAATTCCAGCATCCCGAGGATCACATGATCCAAATTCAGGCACTTGGGAACTGACTCATATTTATGATGGTTGCTGTGTCCCAGGGATACATGATCCCCTTTTTGCGACCTTTTAACAAGCAAAGTCATCGTGGGTACATGTTGTTTATCTCTAGGTGCCTGTTGATGGCCGATTTCTCTGAGTGTTTTATTGTTGCTTTATGTTCACATCTTCAAATTCTCAGCCCAACCTTAAGTGAAAGCTGATCCACTTAACGACCGTGCCGCTAACTTATCAAAGGCAGCGACTCACCTAAATAATAAGTGGCAAGAAAGATCATAAGATGGAGCAAAATTCGCTGAACCACTGCATTGTTTAGCAACGGAAATGTTGGCTTCGGTTGTGGTCGTAAGTTGAGGACTACCTGTAGCTGGGTGGAGACCCAACCATAACTTTGAACAGTCACTAAGCAGCCAGTCATAAGTCGAGGACTACCTCGACAGGAGAAGATGTGCTGGAGTTTATTAAAAACTCCTCAGAAGTTGAAGAAATTGGCGTGATGTGAATATTCAGTTCAGAGATGGTTTTGATCGGAATTCTGAATTGATGCTTAAAAAAAAGAGCTATATAAAGAACATCAGAATACCGTGAACCAATATCTACCGTATTTCCCCATGTATAAGCACCCCCTTTGTATAAGCCACCCCCCCAATTTTTGGACTGTGAAGTTTTGAAAAAAATATTTTATTAGAGAAACAAGTTATGAAGAAAGAAAATTTACAAAGAAACAAAATTCGACGTCTAGATCTACAACTTGGTCATGACGCCGAAAGCGGTGCGGCGACGCTAGCAATCCACGCATCGGAACGAGAGTAGGAACGAAGCATTCAGGCCGATGCCTAGCGTATGCATTTCTATCGCGTACTCGCACTCGTAATCGTATCATCACGTACAATTTTTACAAAAAAGTATAGCATACTGCTGGAAAACCAGTTTATTCCTACTTTATTATTTTATGCATTTTTCACGTATAAAAAGTGTACCTGCTTTGTATATGCCACCCCCCTACTTTTTGGGCTTGAAAATTTTGGAAAAAAGGGGTGGCTTATACATGGGGAAATATGGTATTAGAGGTCTTCAATGCTGTGCTTGAGGAAGGGAAAATACCAAAATCTTGGAGAGAGGCCCATACAGTGTTGATTAGAAAAGAAGGTGCAGGTCAGACAAGAATTCAAAATTATAGGCCAATCTCTCTCTTAAATACAGATTATAAAATATCTTACTACGATCATAGCTGAAAGATTTAAAAATTATTTAAATGAATTCACACATAGCGATCAAAACGGCTTCCTCCCAAATAGACAAACAAAATATAATGTGAGAATAGTCTTAGATGCCCTTGAATTCTATGAAGAACACAACAATCGACAGGCAGCCTTATTATTTCTAGACGCCCCCCTTCCCCCCAAAATGATTTAAAGTTCTGAATTGAATTGTATAGCTCTGAATTGATCCAGATACATTTGCAGGAACATTTCCCTTCCTCCCTGAATTCGGTTACTTCTCCAAAAACATATCAAAATTTTGAAAACAAAGTTTTCTGAACTGAGTCATGAAATTTATTCTGTTCTGTTCCATTCCATTTCTAGTCCTAGTACCATTTCCATTTCTATTTCCAATTCAGTTTCCATTTCTATTTCCAATTCTATTTCCATTTCCATTCCATAGATGATCTGTTGTAATGACGAGGCAGTCGAGTTGTTGGATCATGAACAATTGAATCAGGATCCTTCCTCTTTATTGGAGTCTAGTCTTGCATTTATATACACATTTTTAGTTATCCTCCATCATTGGTTAACTTTGGTTACTGCTTACTGCTTAACTTTCGTTACTGTTGAGCACAGTAATTAATACAATTAATTATCTCTAGTTAAAGTCTAACGTATGTTTACTTCCTCTTTCTAATCCTCCTTTAGATGAGTGACTTTGTTTACCTGAGTTGTGTTTGCTTGGAAACATTCTTTTTCTGAGGTTTGCCATCCCAGATTGGAACATTCCTGCAATTACAACTCTACAATGATCCAAATTGGATTTTTTTCCGATGAAGGAATTGTTCCTCCAAAAGAGAAATAAAAAAACCACAAAGATTTTTCTTCCAAAAGCGACCGCTTGTGTGTAAGCACAAGATGTGTGCCTGCCGTTTCTTACCTCCTGCTTCTCCTCCATTTTGATTCGGGAACGTAGAAGCGATTCGGGGCATGCCATTTTCCTGCCACTAAAAGCAACCTTCTCTCCCCTATGACAGAACTACGAAGAGATCCGCAAAGCCCTCGAGCAGTGCAGCATCGGGAACGACATCGAGTGTTTTGTACATATTCGCAAGACCGGCAACCTCCCTCCAGGTAAAGAGATGGATGCCCGAGATCTCCGTTTCAAACGGTGCTCAATTCCAGTCTTTAAAACACGGTTCTGTAAAGGAATTTGGAGGTGATTTGGGAGAAGGGAGGGGAAAAGTATAAGAGATTCGTGGAAGAGGAAGAAAAGATGACAGTCCAGAGCTAGAAAGGAGCACGAGAAAGAAACTCTAGGTAACCCTGTCTTGATTTTCTTTAGCATAAGAGGTGATAATGAGAAACTTGGACGGGCTTTCAAGTTTCTGTTATTATACCCGACTGCAACCCCAGAATCCTTCTGTGCCTCCTCCTTGATCTGGTTTGAACTCAAAGGCTGATATCAATTTTAAACATTTGGGTCTCACTGCTTCCTCTTACTCCACTCCACTTCATTTTTTCTGGCTGTACAGCAAATTATATAGCAAAATTCATAATCGGGGTAGTTATATCCATCCATATAACAGTCAATACAGCAGCTTCACAAGCTCTACAATACTCCCAAGTCCCCTGTTTAAGGGTTAAGACACTAAGCTAGAAACCAGGAGACTGTGAGTTCCAGTCCCGCCTTAGGCATGAAAGCCATCTGGGTGACTTTGGGCCAATCGCTGGGAGACTGTGAGTTCTAGCCCGCCTTAGGCATGAAAGCCATCTGGGTGACTTTGGGCCAATCACCAGGAGACTGTGAGTTCTAGTCCCGCCTTAGGAATGAAAGCCATCTGGGTGACTTTGGGCCAATCACCAGGAGACTGTGAGTTCTAGTCCCGCCTTAGGCATGAAAGCCATCTGGGTGACTTTGAGCCAATCACCAGGAGACTGTGAGTTCTAGCCCCGCCTTAGGCATGAAAGCCATCTGGGTGACTTTGGGCCAATCACCAGGAGACTGTGAGTTCTAGCCCCGCCTTAGGCATGAAAGCCATCTGGGTGACTTTGGGCCAATCACCAGGAGACTGTGAGTTCTAGTCCCGCCTTAGGCATGAAAGCCATCTGGGTGACTTTGGGCCAATCACCAGGAGACTGTGAGTTCTAGTCCCGCCTTAGGCATGAAAGCCATCTGGGTGACTTTGGGCCAATCACCAGGAGACTGTGAGTTCTAGCCCCGCCTTAGGCATGAAAGCCAGCTAGGTGACTTTGGGCCAATCACCAGGAGACTGTGAGTTCTAGTCCTGCCTTAGGCATGAAAGTCAGCAAAATGACCTTGGGCCGATCACTCACTCTCAGCCCAACCAACTCGGAGGGTTCTTAGGGAGAAAATTAGAGGAAGGTATATTGTAAATTGTTATATTTCCTGCCTTGAGTTATTCATACAAACAATAAAACTGTGTTATAAACAAATACGTATCTAGGACCATGTTTTGCTAGAAAAAGTACGTAAGTCAGAAGGGGCTACTCCTACAAACCCCACAATACTTCTCTCCACTGGCTCAGAAATCTAAGAATTGTAATCTCAGCATCAGAAAGTAACATATCCCACCCAATGTGGGCCAATGTTAGTTGAGAAACAGGTTGTTGCTTCTTTCAATTTTTTTTTGCTTTCTGCTTTTTGCAGTTCCTATAGTCTATGAAAATTATTATAACACAGAGAGGAAAACCGGGCCTAGAAGAAGCCAAGTTCCAGTGCCCGGCACGTAAGAATGAAAAAGCACATGTTATTTTTTTCGTTAAAGCTAATGTGGTTCTTTTCAGTTTATTTACTTAGTTGCGTTATGCTAACCTCATAGACAAGAATAATGATATTATTATTGAATTAAAAATGCACTGATCCTTGACTTATGTCTACAAACTGCTTCCTTTGAGCAATTTAATAGTCCCATAAAAAAGTAGCCAAAATGCCTATTGTCATATTACAGGTAGTCTGTGACTTACGACCATTCATGCAGTGGTTTTTGGTCACGCGATCGGACTTTGGTCATGTGATCAGAGTTGAGATGCTTGGCAACTGACTCACATTTATGACGGTTGCTTTGTCCCGGGGTCATGTAATCCCCCTTTGTGACCTTCTGATAAGCCAGTGTCACAGTGGGGGAAGCTGTTCTGACCTAAGCATCACAAAATCACGAAGCAGATTCCTCGTCCGGACAAAACCTCTTTTATTTAGGCTAATGTGAATTCCTCTCATTCACATCCAGCAAAGTCCCGGCAAACAGTCTTTCAAGAGTGATTTACAAGCACAGACCTTTATCAGGCTTGGAGAGTTGCCAGGCCAATAGCTTCCAAATGCCACGCTGTAGCAGCAATCACTTGGCAAGAAGTCAGGAACAAATCTTTACCCCAATTAAACGAACTAATTGTCTCCTGCAAACCCCACGCCCCTTTCCCTCCTCTTTATTCTGTATAGGAGGGGCCATTCACTATCCACCTGTGCCTTTACTCCTGAGTCAACCTTGTTCCTTAACTCTTCCTTTCTCCTGGCAACTCTGTGCATGCGCACATTGGGAACAGGCTCCAGCTGTTCTTCTTCCTCACTGATCTCTGACTCTGAAGGCAGCTGATAACTGGCCCTGGCCCCATCTCTGCCTCCGATGCAGAGCCCTCATCAGAGCCTTCCCCAGACTCCAGGACTGGTCCACGTTCTTCCCCAACCTCCTCACTGTCCGTGTCTGCCGCCAGCTCTGCTGGCAGGCCACAACAGAAGCCAGAACCCAACAACCATGTGACTAACTTAACAACTGCAGGGGTCACTGAACAGCCGTGGCAAGAAAGGTTGTAAAATGGAGTTAAGCTTGCTTAGCAATTGTCTTGCTTTGAGACAGAAATTTGGGGCCCAACTGGGGTCGTAATTGGAGGGCTGCCTGTATTTGGGGTGGGTATCATATCCTCTGTTGAGGCTTGCTTGAGAGTTAGCTGTGTTGACTCGGCCTAAACCAAGTTGCCTGAAGGTAGTCTGAAATTGGGTTGGATCAATTTACCTGCATCTTTTCTCCCCTGCAGGAGACCCCAGATGCCCATCCCTTCCAGCGAACCAGGTGAGTACACCTGGCACTCTCTCGGGCCTGCCATCTTTTGCAAACTGGGGGACCACGAATGGAGAACTTTGAAGCAGAATTCTGGCCTTGTTAAAAATGGAAATTGAGCGAGGAGAGAGAGCTTGTGATAGTGGGGAGGACAGAGATTTAATTTCCCCATCGCCTTCTGCTTTTCCCCAACATTGTGAAAAACAGGTGCATGAAAATTTCCCACGCAGGTAGTCCTCAACTTATGACGGGTCGTGTAGCAACTGTTCAAAGTTACAATGGACACCCCCAAAAAGGTACTTTTTATGACCCAGAGTCGAAGTTCCAACGGCTGCCTCTCTTTCTGTGGTGATGTGATCACATTTTGGCCACTTGACACTCAAATCCCATTAACGGCCATTTGCCGCATCCTGGTTTACGCTGTGTTTTGTTTTGTTTTTTTGCGGGAAACTGGGATTTACTTCTGGTTTCCAGCAAAAAAAAATGTCCGTGACAGACAATGACGTTTCATGGATTGTCTTAATGACTATGCAGATTCATTTAAGAACTGCTGCAAAAAATGTCATAAAATCAAGAATCGGTTATGTGATGACCTGCTTAATGACCACAATGACTTAAAGCTGTCGAAAGGTTGAGGACTACCTGCCTTGTGGACAAAGAGCACCTTAAAAGGCGGGAAGTGTTAATTTTGGATCCTTAAATGAGAATGCTTAGTTCCTGACCAGTAGTGGGATTCAAAAAATTTTACTACCGGTTCTATGGGCAAGCCTTGGTGGGTGTGGCATGGCTTGGTGGGCGTGGCTTGGTGGGCGTGGCAGGGGAAGGATACTGTAAAACCCCTATTCCCTCCCCTCTCCTGGGGGAAGGTTACTGCAAAATCCCATTCCCTCCCCATCCCACTAGCCTACTTTCCAGCTCCGTTCTCCTGTGCAGGGCAACCAAAGAAGACCCAGCCAATCAGCTGGGACTCGGGAGGCGGAGAATGGATGGGGGCGGGGCCAGTCAGAGGTGGTATTTGCCAGTTCTCTGAACTACTCAAAATTTCTGCTAGCGGTTCTCCAGAACTGGTCAGAACCTGCTGAATACTTACCTCTGTTCCTGACTTTGATTTGCATTATCTCCAACTACTGGTAATAAACATTTTGTGACTCTCCTAATCTTAATTAGATTTTACACCTGCCTGATATTTCCTAAATGTTCTTTTGTTCTTACCCATCTTGGTGGTCAATCAAGCACAGTGTTGCCATTTTAAATTTCAGCTCAGACATTTTTACCTTGTGGATTAATTGTCATCTTTGTTTCTATAGGTGATGCTAACTATGCTTCTGTGGATGGGTATAGCTTAATTCATCCTCACTAGCCCAGAGATGGTAAGTTTGGCCATTTAGAAAAGGAACTTCCAAGTGCTTATCTAATTAAGCATATTACTGGAATAGAATAATACAGAATATCTCTGTGTTTATACAACATCTTAAGGCATTTTTTTTTTTAATCTTAGCAACTTTAAGATGTGTGGACTTCAATTCCCAGAATTCCCCAGCCAGCCACACTAGGCTAACAGCATTGGAAGGGACCTTGGAGGTCTTCTAGTCCAACCCTTGCTCACACAAGAAAGCCATTTCAGACAAATGGCTGTCCAGTGACTTCTTAAAAACTCCCAAGGTTTTAATGCTGGCTAAGGAATCTCTGGGAGTTGAAGTCCATGCATCTTAAAGTTGCTAAGATTGAAATGTGTTAAGTTATGGTTTAATTGATAGTTATACTTTGGCTGTTCTTAAGTACGAATAAACAAGATTTGCTGATTGTACGCTAAGCCCTCAATCATAAACCATAGCTGTCAGTCCGTGCTCCATTCAAAATCCAAGAAAGAAACACTCAGACTCCAATGGTTAGAGCAAAGTTTTTCCTTTTACTGAATTTCAAAGTGGAAGCTACAGAGAAGATTCTGAATCTAAAGAATTTGGCACGCAGATCACTTATACAAAGGGATGGAATTGTTCCCACCCCCCAAAGTCCAAAAGACTCTTCCAATTAAAAGTTCTGAATATGATCATCTGGGCATCTTCAGGTGGTGAGGAGGCCTCTGTCCGTTGACCTTGACATATTTTGATAAAACTTCGCAGCTGCGCAAAGGAAAGAAAAAGCTAGGCAAGGAAATAGAAACTTAAGGACAAGAATTTATACTCCTCCTCCTCCTCCTCATCTACAGCACAGGAATGTAACACCCCCAGCTTCCTTCCCCTCCAATTCCCCCCCTTCCCCCCGTTACTAATGACAGCCGAAAGAGAGCAGTGAGCATAGCCATAGAAAAGATGTAGAAGAGATCTTGAGGCTGACAATAGCTTACAAAGAGTATTGCTAGGTTAATGCAAGATGCTAAACCATAAAATAACATATCGTGTTAATCTCCCCAAATAAGGTTTGCTCGATCTGGACTTAACCTTATTGCAAGAATTCAACTCTTGCAATTTGGAAGCCACGGATCTTGGCTTACCACACTTATCACTCATGACACGCGGCCCGGCCTCCTGGCCAAATTTCAAATTTCAGCCGATTTGGGGATAATCCCACCACTGGCTGGCCCCTCCCCGTTATAAGGCCTGTTTATGGGCCTTTTTCAGGCTGTTTTAGGGCATTTTGGGGGCTGTTTTCAGACCATTTTCAGGCCGTTTTTTGGACTGTTTGCAGGCCATTTTCCTGGCCATTTTCAGGATGTTTTGGGGCTGTTTTCAGGCTGTTTTTTGGATAGTTTTCAGGCCATTTTCAAGCCATTTTTAGGCCATTTTGGGGCTGTTTTGGGGGCCATTTTCAGGCTGTTTTTGGACAGTTTCCAGGACAGTTTCCAGGCCATTTTGGGCCATATCCAGGCCATTTTTGGTCTGTTTTCAGGCCATTTTTGGGATAGTTTTCAGGCCATTTTCCAGGCCATTTTGGGACTGTTTGGAGGGCCATTTTCAGGCTGTTTTTGGACAGTTTCCAGGCCATGTCCAGGCCATTTTTGGGCCATATCCAGGCCATTTTTGGTCTGTTTTCAAGCCGTTTTTGGATAGTTTTCAGGCCATTTTCCAGGCCATTTTGGGGCTGTTTTGGGGGCATTTTCAGGATGTTTTTGGCAGTTTCCAGGCCAGTTTCAGGCCATTATCCAGGCCATTTTTGGTCTGTTTTCCAGGCCATTTTTGGGGATGTTTTTAGGTTTTCAGGCCATTTTCAGGCTGTTTTGGGGCTGTTTTTGGCCCCAAAAATGGCTGAAAAATGGCCCAGAAAACAGGCTGAAAATAAGCAAGGTGGGGCTATCCAGTGATGGGATTTGCCGATTCGCCAAACTACACAGAATCATAACTACCGGTTTGCCTGAACTGGTGTGAACCGGCAGCAGCCCACCTCTACTTATGACCCCTTTTCACTCTTACAACCATTGCATGGTCACATGATCAGAAATTCAGATGCTTGGCAACTGACTCCGCCAGATTCACTTAACAGCTGTGTTCCTAACAGCAATTGCAGTGATTTACTTAACATTTTAGGGCAAGAAAGTTTCGTAAAATGGAGCAAAACTCACTTGACGAATGTCTCACTTAGCGACAGAAATGTTGGGCTCCATTGTGGTCACAAGTCGAGGACTACCTGTAGATGGATCCAGTCTGCATTTTTTTCTCACTCTCTGATCTTTTTCTTCCCTCTAGATCTTGGAGTCTTTCATTTGATGATACCTCTATGAGGAAATGAAATAGCAGCATTTTAAAAGCTGTCTCCATATACAAAACTCCCCAAATGGAGTTTTGCTCTTTTTGGGGTGCATGAATTATTGTTTTAAAAACAACAATCGGAAGTGGACATTTTGGAAAGATGGAGGATGGTTCCACAGCAGAAAAGTACCAAGGGAATGCTAATTTTCTGGCAAATCACACCAATATTCTTCAGGGGTTGTTTGCAGGATGTGGTCAAAAAAGTTAAGATGGCAGCTGTAGCATCAACTGCATCCTTAGAGCCACAATCTTACCTTTTTTTGTCCATATCCTTGGACCCCTGTTTTTTTATTTTTTTAATTTAAAAGAGGAGGGGCTTTACATTTACACATATGTGTGAGTTACCTTAAAAATTGGGCGTCTTGGGAAACACTGCAAATTTTAACCTGACCTAGCTCACATGGTTGTTGTGAGGCTGGAACAAGTCAATCCCATGATATTAGCCTTAATTCTTAGATCTTACTTAATTCAGTTAGAGGGTCCTGGGAAAACTTAAGAGTTCTGATTACCTTCCTTTTTTTTTTAGTTTTAATCCTGTAAAATCTAAAGCAAATGGACTCTTCCTGATTCAATAAGAAAGATTCAATAAGCAATAATAATTAAAATACTTATTTGTCTGCAAATGACTCGGGAATCAATCTGTGGGAACTGCAGTAACATTCAGGTTAATTCTTCTCCTGGACCTTTGAATCCTGACGGTGCGGAGACAGCAGCCTGTGAAACTGCTTTTAGTTAAAAGCAAGTCTCTAGTCCTCATGATTACATGGGACAGAAAATATGTGGCTGCTATACTATGCACTCATGAAAAGTTCTGGAAGCCAAATCAGGCTGCTACTGGATTTCTCTCTGCTTTTATTTTACTTTTTTTGGTCATCCATACTTTTAATCCTATCCCATTTCTATTATTACTATTCTATTTTTGGAAGATGAATTCTAGGAGAAAAAAAATAAGCAATTAATATTAAACTGTATCCTTGATGTGACAACTGCTTTGTTGAGCACAGGTGGGCTCTGTTAATTTAGGAAAGTTTCTATTTGTATAGCTTTTTTTTCCAGGTTGGAACTGTGGGATCCTTGGTGCTCCTCTCACCTTCACTGTTTTCTTGTAGACATCTCATTACCAAACTATCTAACACCATCAGTGCTACAAGGGCATGGGGTTTGCTCTCAGTTTATATACAAGTAGCTTGTCCTGTCAGTATTGGTGGGAGTATTCTTGGTGGTTTCTTCATGAAGACCAACCATTGTATGGAAACTGAGAGCAAACTCACTACCTACTAGCACGGACGGTGTTACCAAGATTGGTAATGAAATGTCTTCAAGAAAAACACCTAAGCTCAGCCTCAGACACCGTACATCAGAATGTCTGCTATTCTCTGTGTAGTATTTATAGTGCCTGTTGTAAGTGCTTTTTTAAGATGTTGATTAGGGTGTGTTGATGGCTGGCTTTTAAGTTATTAGCTGTCCATTTGCTTGCAAGTGGCTACCTTACGCGGACAATTTATGCATTGTAAAGATCGCTTGGAGGTGGGAGATACTTCCAATGTAATCTACTGGATCCCCTGTGACTATGTGGGACAGACAGGGAGGAAGCTAACCCACCAGATTACAAGAACATAAGCGATGGGTCAGATGAGGAGATCCAAACTCATTGGTAGCCTCACACTACAATGAACAAGGGCACACATTCAATTTTGCTGTTACTAAGATTGTCGGACGAGCAGGCACAAAAACAGCCAGGGAAGTGACTTGAAGCCTGGGAAATCAATCAACTGGAGTGTTGATTTACCATCAGCCTATCGAGTACTTAGAAGGTGACGGCTGGGCAGCACAAGCAAACTACCACCAATGACTTAAAAGCCAGCCATCAATACACCGCAATCAACATCTAAAAAGACACACACAACAGGCACTATAAATACCAGATAGAGCAGGGGTCCCCAACCACTGGGCCCCAGACCGGTACCGGTCCATGGATCATTTTGTACCGGGCTGCCTACTTTGCTTGGGCGCCGCCATCTTGTTTCGATGGCGCTTGAGAAAGTGCTTCCGGGTGAGCTTGTCGGTCATCGGTTGGAAAGCGGCGTTTGGGTGCTGAAGGAATCCTCGCGCTTTAGTTTTGCTGAAGTGGGGGGGTGGCTTCGAACAAAGAGCCGTCCCGATGGCGGTGGAGTCTCGCGTTACTCAGGAGGAGATTAAGAAAGAGCCCGAAAAGCCCATCGACCACGAGAAGGTACAAAGGAAGAGTTGAAGGTGGCGCGGAGAAGCGGGGGATGGCTGGCTGGCTGGCCGGTCGCTTGGCTCGCCTTGCCTTGGTCGTGCGTGCTGATGCCGGTCTGTGGTACAAAAAAGGTTAGGGACCACTGACATAGAGAATAGCACACACACACACAGACACACAGACACAAACACACCCACACAGCTAGAGAGTTTTCTAAAGATGAGATCCAGCATAAGCCTGAAAACTCAGAAGACAAAACATCTGATTCCAGTGACTGACCAAGATTGGATCCTATAATAAATCCATTATTTTCTGGCATGACCCATGTGAGGGACAGGATTGCTACTGGGGAGAGCAATCGTATGCTGCCTAATTTTCTACGAAGGACTGCAGGTGAAACAACTCCCATGGATTGCCAGGAGGAAGGTCCTTTGGTAGTCTTCAGGCATCCAACTCTCACATCAAAGTTGTTGGGTGAGGCATGGACTGCGCTGACTCTGTTGAAATGGAATCCAGATTAAACTAGAATCAAGCAGAGAATGAGATCTACCTCCTTCAGGCACAGCCATAATAGGAATTGCCCAAAGTCCTTTCATTACATCCCCACCCAGCAAAAGAGTCAACCAAGCCTGGGACTCACCATGTTCCCAGCAACTTTCTTCCCCACTTGGAACTGAACCCAGGAGGATTGATTGATTGGTCAAGTGATTATAAGATAAAAGGTACAAGTATAAACATAGTTATGAATACATGACATGGATACATATAAGAAAACAAAAAGAAACAATAAGACAGGGCTATTTATATATATAATATAAATAGGATATTTCTTCCAACAATAATAATCTTCCTTTTTAATATTTCCTAGAATATTTCATTCTTCTAGGAGAAGGGTGGATGCTAACTTTCTACAGGAGACTCCAGGCAATGGGTTCAAATGGTGTGTGTTTCCTGTAAAACTAGTTCCCTCCAGATCAGGGGTGGGATTCTACAGGTTTGCACCTATTCACTAAAACCGGTTGTTAACACTCTAAGTAGTTTGGAGAACCGGTTGTTAGAAGAAATTACTGGCCTAATCCTGTAAGGAAGGCAGGAAGGAAACATTCTGGTGTTGCTTACAGAAATTGCCATCCGTTGATGTTTATTACATTCTTGGCAGGACTGACTTCCTATCTCAGAAACGTCTCTGGAGTTTTTCCCCCCTCCTTTGCTGGTACTTTGCTTGTGTGGAGTGACCATTCAGAGTTACAACGGCACTGAAAAAAGTGACTTATGACCATTTTTCAAACTTACACCTGTTGCAGCATCCCCACAGTCATGAGAGGCCAGGCGAGGAGATGCGTGCCTCGATGTGAGTGATGTTGAGTTGGCCACCCCCAGCCAGTCACATGACCACCAAGCCACGCCCACCAACTAAGTCACACCCACAGAACCAGTTGTTAAAAAATTTTTGAATCCCACCCCTGCTCCAGATGTGTTATTGGGCTGGGAATTACATAGGTCAAGAAAATAGACAAAGCGTAGGAGGACTATAAAATTGCAGATTGGGTCTGTTTGGGCGGGGAGATGACTTACAAGGTCCCTTCCAGCTCTGGTAATCTGTATCTGTATCTGTATTTGCATAGGCAGGTCCCAAATCCGAATAGAAATTAACAACTCTTGTTTGAAAAGCAAAAAAAAAAAAGAACAGCTTTGCCTTTCTCACCCCAACCGCCAGGCGTCGCTCTTCCACGTTGCAATGTTATGACTTTGCAGGACTCCCTTCCTCAATGGCGATTTGGCGGAGAAGAAAGTGATGGCTTGCAAAATTGATGGAGGCTGAAGATGCCCGAAAGAGAAACAACAAGCCTTTATTGTCGCCAAAGAATAAAATTAAAATGTCAAACTTAATGCAAACCTTATTTTTTTTCCTCGTTGCTTTCCTCACACTTGTATACCTTTATGAAGGGGACAGTTCTTCATTGCCTCCATTCCCAGAAAACCCAGGGTGGGGCTGTTGGAAGTTAAAACCTACCCCTCTCCTAGAAAAATGAGACATTTTAGGATATACTAAAAAGGCAGAATATTTCCCCTAAAAGAGAAGTAGAAACTCAGAAAGGCAGAAACTCAGCCCCACTCCTCTTTGTTAATGGGCCATTAAGGCCTGGGGCAGACTATTCTACATAACAAAGATCTACCTCCTTCTGGCAGAGCCATTCAATTGCCCTTCATTGCATCACCCACCACGTTTCAATCAAACTTAGCACATGGACAAGCTAAAAAGCTAGCTATGACCTCTGACCGCCATGAATAGAATAGAAATAGAATAGAATTCTTTATTGCCCAAGTGTGATTGGTCACACAAGGAATTTGTCTTGGTGCAAATGCTCTCCGTGTACCTAAAAGAAAAGATACATTCGGCAAGAGTCAAGAATCATCAGGTACAACACTTAATAATAGTCTTAGGGTACAATAAGTAATCAAATCATATTAGGAAACAGTCAATATAAATCGTAAGGATACAAGCGACAAAGTTACAGTCATACAGTCACAAGTGGGAGGAGATGGGTGATAAGGAGTGATGAGAAGATTAATAGAAATAGTAGTGCAGACTTTGTAAATACTGTAGTTGGACAGTGTTGAAGATCACGATACTCTTCCTGTGCCTCAGGAAGTTCAAATCCCCAAAGAGGGCATAAAACCCAGGGACTCTCAGCATCTCTTCCCTTTTCTTCTTTGCCCAAGAGCTCCAAGGCAGGTCATCCTGTCCACTATTAAACTATCTTTCCAAACAGCCTCCATGTTTCCGGTTGTCTTTCTCTCCACTTTGGAACTGAACCCCAGATGGATATTTCTTCCAAGAGGGCCAAAGATAAGAGAAGCCAATTCACCTTCAATTGATGTCTAGGGACAAATTCAGAGAGTTTTCTCAGAAACAAGAACGGAGGCAGTTTCCCATGTCTTCCCCTGGGTTGTTTTCAGATTGAGCAGCCTGGCCTGGGATTTCCTGATGGTCTCCCATCCAAGCAGTCCCTCCCACTTGCTGAGCTGCCCCAATAGGCAGAAGCCTTAAAAAGAGGGGAGCATCTCCATGCCATTCTCTTCTAGGGGTGTTTTAAAGCAATATTTCTGGCATCTCAAGAAGCCCAGAAGAGGTGTGGACTTCAGCTCCCAGAATTCTCTGCTCTGAATTCAGAGTATTCTTCCGACTGGGGAATCCTGGGAGTTGAAGTCCACCCCTCCCCCTTTTTTCCTGGCTCTCTGATAGAAGAAAGCCAGGCTGAATTCAGAGGTGGGCGTGGCTATGCCGGAGGGGCGTGGTTACGCAGTCGGAGGAGCCCAAGGGGAAATTATTCACATTCTCCTCTGATTGGGATGCGGAAGCTGAGGGCTGGTTGGCGCTTCTTCCCTTTCCTACGTCTAGGGGCCTTCGCTTTTTTCGATCACGTGACCCTGACCACGCCTCCTCTCCGCCTGCTCGGGCACCGCAGAAACAAACAAGCCCGAAGGAAGAAAGAGAGAAGCGGCGGCCGGGCGGATGGCGGAGGCGGTCAAGCCCCGCAGCCGGAGCAAGACCGGCCGGGCCACAGCCAAGGTAACCCGCGGGACTACAATACCCATCGTCCCCCATCAGGAACCATTCCCCTTTTTGTTTTGGTAACCCCCCTAACCCCCCCTTTCCGCTTTGGATGATGGGGGTCGGACCACGGAGCCCATGCTTCTCAGCGGACGCCGCTTGGGGTGGGCTAACTACAACTCCCATCGTTCCCGCCGCTCCTCTTCCCAGCTAGCCATTGGGAATGCAGTGGAGGGGGGGAGGGAGGGGGAGAGAGAAGGGAGGCTTCATCTCCCCCTCCCACCCAGTGACCCCAAAGGGTGGGCCAGCTGTGGCTGCTGGGAGTTGTAGTCCCACTCTCAGATTTTTGATTGTGAGAAGAGGTGCATAAGGGCCGGAAATATCATTTAAAGGGCCCAGTAAGATAGACTGCTCCTGGCCATGGAGATTCTATTGCCGCCTCTAATACCTCTCTCTCTCTCTCTCTCTCTCCCTCTCCCTATGTTATGTTGTTATGTTATGTTAATTATATTATAACATTACATTTATTATATATTACATTTATTACATATTATATCATATTATATTGTATTATATTAATTATATATTATATCATATATCATATATCATATTATATAAATTCTTCCTTCTTCCAGCATCTCATTAGAGGAGTTAAAATATATATGTATAATGAAATGAATATACGCATATGCATATATACATATACATACATACAGTGTTTCTCATATAATAAGGCTGGGTCTTATTTTTTTTGGAGCCCCCCAAAAACGGCTAGGCCGTCTTTTCGGGGCTCCAAAAAAAATAAGACCCAGCCTTTTCAGGGGTGACTTAATTCCCCCCCCCCCTTGCATCTTAGGGCGGGCGGCGATGGCTTGGATGTTGACCTCGGAGTTGGTGGGGCACTTCGTATCTGGGTCAACGCAGGCAGCACCATATCCGGGTGTGCAACAAAAGTACTTCCTAACGGCAAGCCCCCCCACCATTCCCCCAATTTCGCATGTTTTAATATAGGCCTTAATTTGGGGGGAGGGGCTTAATTTCATTTCATACCTATAAAACATGCTGGGACTTCCTATTGGGGGAGGCCGTATTGTTGGAGAAACAGGGCACATACATACATACGTATAATTATATTATATTTTGTAATACACATACATAATTTTACTTTCATTTATTGAAGTGCTATGCTGCCTATCCCACCCAAGTGGTCAGATTGACTCCTCCTCCTCCATCATTGGATCACACCTGGGATTATTTAGCCTTGAAAAAGCCATTCCTGGCCTTATAATTGGAGCAAAAATCATCACAGCTGTGTGTGTGTCTCCACCTGGGCCAGGTGAAGAGGGGTGGGACTTCAACTCCCAGAATTCCTGAGCTAACATGGCTGGAGGAGGAATTCTGGGAGTTGAAGTCCACAAGACTTAAAGCTCCCTGCCGTAGATGGTCCTTTCGCAGTGGATCTGCTTAGGGATTTTTTTGTTTTTCTGAATATTTTTCACTTCTTGCAGATTTGTGTGTTGGTGGTGTACAAGTAGTTCTTGACTTACAAATATTCCTTTAGAGACCATTTGGAGTTACAACAGCACTGGAAAAAGCAACGTGACCTGTTTTCACACTTAACAATTGTTGCAAACATCCCCATAGTCACCTGATCAAAATTCAAGCACCTGACAACAGGTGTGTATTTATGATGATTGCATTGTCCCTGTGCATCCATTTGTGGTCACCTTCTGTGACCTTAACAGTCTGTCATCTGGGTACAAATACCTTGTGCAATAACAGTTAAAATTTGCATCCATGTTCATTACTTTGGTATTTGTTCGCTAATCTTATTCTTACCATATTGATATACATAATATCTCTATTACTTTAACATTCATAGATGGTAATCTATTAACATATCTATATATACAGTATATATATATATATATATATATATATCTATATCTATATCTATATCTATATCTATATCTATATATATATATATATATATATATATATATATATATGTATATACACACACACGCACACACACTCACGCATCATCACAAAATCTCCAGAACCGTAAAGCCTACAAACTTGAAATTTGGCACTTATGTTCCTCTTGGCTTCTAGGTGCTCACTAAGAAAGGATTTTTCAAAATGACCATCAGAGCATTAATATTTCCTATATTATTATTATTAACACGCTCTGATGCTAAGGAGTTCTACTCCCCCTCCCCACCTGAAAACAAATCTGTTCCAAATGCAAAAACAATCAGAGGAGTTTCAGTTTTAGTTTCACAGCACTAAGCAGCTTTAGTACAGAATAGTTGAGCTGAGCCACACCCAGGCTCCTTGCTGTCTCCTTGCTCACATAGCAAATACTGTTTCTGTTTCCAAGCAGCTCTCAACTCTCCCACACACTGACAGGACACTAGCCAGATGAATACCGATGGATACTGATAGGCAGAGGCAGAATTTCTTCCCCCCCGCCGCCTTATTTTCCTCCCCAAAAACTAAACCTGACCACATAGTTTCGTAGCAAAGCACGGGGATCGAGCTACTTTTCTATATTTCACTAATAATCTGGGGCTCAATTGTGGTTGTAAGTCAAGGAGTGCCTTTAGGGGTGTGGATGAGAGACCCCTTCATCAGAGGTGGCACCAGTGTGAATGAGAAGCTTCTAGAAATAACATTTTATCAAACGCACCACACCTTTCCTCGGAGATCCTGAAAACAGCTGCTGTGTGGTTTTTCAGGACATCCGTGATGATGTGCCACTAGCACAAAGGTGTGTTTACCTGGGGAAATTTAAACACTAGTGAGTCCTGCAAGTGAAACTGATAGAAGGAAATGCCACCAATCTGTTAACTTCCTGTAAGAAGGCTTTCTGCCTTGAATGTGCTGCTAGCCAGCTTCATTTGACCTCTTTGTCCTATCCTACACGCCACCCATTCATCTTCTAAGGCATTATCTGCTTGGGGCAGCGTGCAGATAGTCCTCAACTTGCAACAGTTCATTTAGCGACCGTTCGAAGTTACAACGGCGCTGAATAAAAGGTGATTTGTGGACATCTTTCACACTTATGACCATCGAAACATTCCCCCAGTTGTGTGATTTACATTCGGATTCTTGACAACTGGCTCGCATTTATGACGGTGGCAGGTGTCCCAGGATCATGTGATTCCCCTTTTGCGACCTTCTAATAAGCAAACTCATTGTGGGTACATGTTGTTTATCTCTATGTGACTGTTGATGGCCGATTTCTCTGTGTGTTTTATTGTTACTTTATGTTCACGTTATCAAATTCTCAGCCCAACCTACCGATAACCAAACATATTCTGACTTTGGGCCAGTCACTCTGTCTCTTTCTCCCTCTCCCTCCCTCTCTTTTTCCCTCCCTCTCTCCCTCTCCCTCCCTCTCTTCCTCTCCCTCCCTCTCTTCCTCTCCCTCTCTCTCTCCACCCTCCCCCTCTCCCTCCCTCTTTCTCTCCCTCTCCCCCCTCCCTCCTTTTCCCTCCCTCTCTCCCCTCCCTCCCTTTCCCTCCCTCTCTCCCTCTCCCTTCCTCTCCTCCCTCTTCCTCCCCCTCTCCCCCTCTCCCTCCCTCTCCATCTCTCCCTCTTTCTTTCTCTTCCTCCCCCCCTCCTTCCCTTTCCCCCCTCCCTCCTCCCTCTCCTCTCTTCTCTCCTCCCCTCCTCCCCTCTCCCTCCCTCTTTCTCTCCCTCCCTCCCCCCTCCTTTCCTCTCCCTCTTCCTCCCTCTCTCCTCTCCTCTCCCTCCCTCTCCTCCCCTCTCCCCTCCCTCCCTCTCCTCTCTTTCCCTCCCTCTCTCCCTCTCCCTTTCCCTCCCTCTCTCCCTCTCCCTCTCTTCCTCTCCCCTCCCTCCCCTCTCCCCCTCTCCTTCCCTGTCCCTCCCTCTCTCCCTCTTTCTTTCTCTCCCTCTCCCTCTCTTTCTCTCTCTCTCTCCCTCCCTCCCCTCTCTCGCTCCCCCTCCCTCTCTCCCTTTCTCCCTCTCTCATCCCAACCTATCTCACAAGGCTGTTGTTGTGGTAAACATAGGAAGCAAGAATATTATTTATGGGGTTTTGGGGGCCCCCAGTTGACCAATATAGAAAAACGAGCAGGATAAAATGGTGTCAGTGATCCATCGAGGGATGCCCTTTTTCATTCAGATGTCAGCCATGAGTTCCTACCCAAAGTTTACGCAGATCTAAATCTTTCCAAGAATCATCCTAAACTTGGATTAGCGAGATAGCAATTTGTTTTACTAAAAGCGACTTGCGACCGTTGATATCGCGCACTGGCCAGAGCCCCTCTCTGGGGTAGATGGACAGTGAAGAAATATGAAGTATACATAATGAAATGAAATAAAATACAGGTCACCCTCGTCTTAGAGCAGTTCATTTAGTGGCCGTTTGAAGTTACAATGGCGCGAAAAAAAGTGACTTGTGGCCATTTTTCACACATGACCATCGAAGCATCCCCCCAGCTCGTGTGATTTACATTCGGATGCTTGACAACTGATTCATATTTATGACAGTCGCAATGTCCCAGGGTTACGTGATCCCTTTTTGCGACCTTCTGACGAGCAAAGTCAACGGGGAAGCCAGACTCATTTAACAACCGTGTTACTAATTTAACAACTGCAGTGATTCGCTTAACAACTGTGGCAAGAAAAGACGTAAAATGGGACAACATCAGAGGTGGTATTCAGCAGGTTCTGACCAGTTCTGGAGAACTGCTAGCGGAGATTTTGAGTAGTTTGGAGAACCGGCAAATCCCACCTCTGACTGGCCCCGCCCCCATCTATTCTCTGCCTCCCGAGTCCCAGCTGATTGGCTGGGTCTTCTTTGGTTGCCCTGTACAGGAGAACGGGGCTGGAAAGCAGGTTAGTGGGATGGGGTGGGAATGGGGATTTTGCAGTAACTTTCTCCCAGGAGTGGGGAGGGAATGGAGATTTTGCAGTATCCTTCCCCTGCCATGCTGACCAAGCCACACCCGCCAGGCCACCCTATGCCCACCAAGCCACGCCCACAGAACCGGTAGTAAAATTTTTTGAATCCCACCACTGGGCGAAACTCAACACATTTCTTACTGAACGACCTAAATTTTGGGCTAAGTTGTGGTCGTAAGTCAAAGATGACCTGTATATAAACAGGTTCTTCTCCATAAACAGGTTAAAATCATAACAAACATGGCAATCATAAAGTTGGAACAGTAAAATAAATTCAAGGCATCAAGACTATACTTATAGATTGGGGAACATACTGTAATCAAACACACATCACGCTGCCAGACGGAAAAACACAACGTCTGTGTCCCCAAAGCTGGAACAGCTGGGTTTTCTTCAATCCTAATATACATAGTCCTCGACTTGTGACCATAATTGAACTGGAAGTTACAACTGTAAGTCATTGTTGCTGTAAATTGAGGCATCACATGAGCAGATTTGAAGTTACGACTGGTTGTGTTGTGGTTCGCCGGCAGCAGGTGCGGACGGCTGAGGTCTCGGAGAGTGAGGACTCAGATGAGGGGCCTGCGTGTGATGCAGGGATGGGGCCAGGACCATCAGGGAGTGGAGATTGTGGAGGCTGGCAGCAGTGATGAAGAGTCCCCCGAGGAGCCTGTGTCAAGTGCGTGTGCGCGCAGGGCTGCTCAAAGGAAAGAGCAGCTGCAGCAGCATGGGTGACTCGGGAGTAAGGCTGCAAGGTGATGGCCCCTCCCTGAGGAGATAAAAGCCAGCTGAGAAACCGGAGTTCTTTGCAGGAAGCAAAGAAGTTTTTGCACTTAAGCCTTGTTGGATGTTTAGAATATCTGGTGGTGTTTGGAGACTCTTTGTGTTTGAAATACTGTATTTCTTAGTAACTTTTTCTTAGTTCTTGGCAGCCTTGCACACAACCTTAGTAAGGTTCCTTCTTATCAGAGACAAATTGGTTTGAAACAGCCTTTTAATCGTGTTGGAAAGGAATTTGTAAAGAATCATTAAAAGGTTTTGCTGTTACCGCTGTTTTGTGTTTGTTTCCTTGGAACAAGCTTTGGGTCAGAACAAGTTGCTTACTACAGGGGTTAAACAAATGCCGCGATCGTTGAGCTAACACGACGGTCACTAAGTGAATGCTGTGATTAAGTGAATCAGTTTTCCCCCATAGGTGGTTTTTGATGGAAGTAAATGTGAGGAACCAGCAACAACAACAAAAAAAAGTTGGAAATTGTAGTCGTACGGCCATGGCACACTGCAAAGCACCATAAAAGGAGCTGGCTAGGCAAGGAACTAAAATGATGCAATCAGGTGACTGGGGGATGGGTGTGTGGCTGTCATAACTTCGGAAATGGGTCATAAGTAACTTTTGGGGGTGTCCATCATAGCTTTGAATGGTCATTAAGCAGCCAGTGGTAAGTCGAAGATTACCTGCAATAATCTGGTTTTTCTCTTATTTTTTGCTACCTTTTGTTTCTGAGCCGAAAATCTTCCAAACGCTTTAACTTTCCAAACAATTCATCAGTGGAACAACTTGACTCCAGAAGTTGTGGATGCACCAATGCGGGAGATTTCCAAGAAGAGATTTTCAACTATTTGTCTGAAATGGTAGAAGGTTTCCTGCCTGAGCAGGGGTTGGAATAGAAGACCTCTAAGGTCTCTTCCAACTCTGTTTTCTATTCTGTTCTGTTCTGTTCTGTTCCATTCCGTTCCTTCCTGTCCCGTCGTATTTATTTCTATTTCTATTATTCCTATTCCAACTCCTATTCTAGTCTAGTCTAGTCTAGTCTATTCTATTCTATTCTGATTTTTTACTTTATTCTACTCTATTCTGAGTGCTTATTCTATCCCTATTCCTATTCCTATTCCTATTCCTATTCCTATTCTTATTCTTATTACTATTCCTATCCCTATCCCTCTTCTCTTCTCTTCTCTTCTCTTCTCTTCTCTTCTCTTCTCTTCTCTTCTCTTCTCTTCTCTTCTCCTCTCCTCTCCTCTCCTCTCCTCTCCTCTCCTCTCCTCTCCCATTCCATTCCATTCCATTCCATTCCATTCTATTCCCACATCATTCGAAGGGTGTCCATCCCAAATTGCACAGCTAAAAGTCAGCAGAGATTCTCAGTCATTCAGGTCATGGTTGACTGAAAATCTCTACAGACTTTTATGCCCAACTGTACCAAATCATCGGCACTTGTACCAAATCATGTGAAAAGCAGCTTACGTGGATAAGGAAGGGGTGGGTTTTTTCCCCCCTCCTCCCAGAGCTGCCTGTTTGCACCGTTCCATTGCAAAAGACAGAAAAACAGCTTTCTTCTGTTTCCCCTCTTCGTTCACAGGCTTGTCTGCATTTTTAATCGCTAGATTAGAAACTTGCTTGGAAATGGTGTAGGGTCTCCTGCTTGGGCAGGGGGTTGGACTAGATGACCTACAAAGTCCCTTCCAAGTCTGTTAATCTGTAAACCTGTACCTAGGGGAACCCAGAAGCCTTCTGGTATTCAAAAGCAACGGCGATTTGTGAAACCCTTTTTTGCATCAGGGTTTACCTCAGAGTTAAAACCAAGGCTGATTGAGTAACGTGATTTGTTTTCCTTGTCACATACCGGCTGACTTGTGTGTCTTGTGATAGAAAGCTTTTTTATTAACTAGGGAAGTCTTGCTAGAATGGGGAGAGCTTTCAAAATAATAAGAAGTTGCTAAATAACTTTTTCTCTCCTCCCCCCTCATTTGTTGCAAAAGCTTAAATGAAGATGAAAATACCAATTGCTGGAGAAGAAAAAATGGGCAGATGAGAAAGGAAGGATCTTGCTTTGGTCAGGTTTTTTGGAGAGTGTGTGTGTGTGTGCCTTATCTATTATTTCAGCTGTTTTTAAACATACAGTCACCCACGTGTAAAAATTAGGGTGTATTCCATGGGGTCTTCAAACTTGACAGCTTTAAGACTTGTGGACCAACTCCCAGAATTCCTCCTCCTGTCATGTTAGCTCAGGAATTCTGGGAGTTGAAGTCCAGAAGTCTTAAACTTGCCAAGTTTGAAGACCCTTGGTTTATTCCCGTGATGGCGAACCTATGGCACACGTGCCAAAAGTGGTATGCAGAACCATTTGTGCCGGCCTGCGAGCTGCAGGAAAACTTACCTCACTGCGCACGTGTGTGCCTCACAGCTGATTTTTGGCCGGTTTGAGGCCTTTTTCGGCCTCCCAGAGGCTTGAGGAAGGCTTCTGCGGGTTCCTGCAAGCTTTGCAGGCTGAAAACTAGCCCCGTTTCGTCACTTTCAGGTATTTTAGAATAAAGTAAACTCAGCTAAACTAATAGGACTTTTCTGTTGTGCCTTATTTCTTATCATTGTTGTTGTTTTTTAAAAAGTTGTTTTAATTCCCACTAGGAAAAAAAGAAGAAGAACGAAGAGAAAGAGAGTGGGACAACCGAACCGACTTTGTGCAAAAGGATTGACGAAGAGGCTTTAAAGGAGAACAGCGCACCTGAAGGACTCGTTTCGGAATCCAGGCCTTGCCCTCAAGCCCCCCCGAAGGAAGCCGGGAAGAAGGACTCCAAAATGCCACCACGTGTGCTCACGCCTGAAAATGAGGGACCCCCAGCAGCTCCCCAAATGCAACCACCCCTGGGTGCCAAAAAATTGCAGGAGGAGAAAGAGGCGGCAATGGGAGCCATTGATGGCAAGAGGACTTGTGGCTTGTTGGAAGAAAACATCCCGCCCACGGAAAGTGCACCCTATAGTAGCCCTACAGAGCCTCTAGCTGCCCCTTCCTCCGAAAAGGCCCACACCCCCATCTCCGTTCCCCAAACGGGAGTGAAAACATGCGTGGAGACCCCCGCCTTTAAAACGCTGTACCCCGATCTCTCGGTGTTGTTATCGGCAGGACTGACGGATATTACCTTCCAGCTGCCGCCTCACGGGGAGCGGTTGTATCCCGAGCTTCCAGTCGATCCCGAGCCGATCCCTTTTACCAAAGAGCAGCTGAAGGTTTTCGAGCCCTGTTCCTGGCTGGAGAACGTCGAGGCTTACGTGGAGGAATTTGGCAGCAGGGCCTACCAGGACCGACACGAGTTTTATGAGCTGGTGTTGAATTACTGCCGGTGCCGGAAACAGCTGTTGCTGGCCGAAGCCAAACTGCAAAGCCTCTACTTGGATGGCGAAAGTGTCAAAGAGCGCCTGTGGACTTTCAGGGATAAGCAGCAGAGTGCCCAGGTGGGGTCAGGGAAGCTGGTTTGGGGCAGGATAACAGATGAGTTGGAAGGGACCTTGGAGGTCTTCTAGTCCAACCTCCCTGCTCAAGCAGGGAACCCTAGGATGTTGCAGACAAACTGGTTGTCATTCGAATCCCAGGGTTCAGAGCTCTGGTGTATGAAAGGCTCTTGTTGCCCAATGAGCCATGGTGGCACAGTGTTTAGAGTGAAGTACTGCAGGTTCCTTTTGCTGCCTGCCGGCTGCCTGCAATTTGGCAGTTCGAATCCCACCAGGCTCAAGGTTGACTCAGCTTTCCATCCTTCCGAGGTGGGTAAAATGAGGACCCAGATTGTTGGGGGCAAGAGGCTGACTCTGTAAACCACTTATAGAGGGATGTAAAGCACCGTGAAGCGGTATATAAGTCTAAGTGCTATTGCAAAGGATGGAAGGAAAGAAGGAAGGAAGGAAGGAAGGAAGGAATTTAAAAAAGGAAAGGAGCCAGAGTGGCATAGTGGTCAGGATGCAGTACTGCAAGCTAGCTCGCTGCTCACTACCAGGAGTTTGATTCTGACCGGCTCAAGGTTGACTCAGCCTTCTGTCCTTCCGAGGTGGATAAAATGAGGACCCAGACTGTTGGGGGCAAGAGGCTGTAAACTACTTATAGAGGGATGTAAAGCACCGTGAAGCAGTATATACTGCAAGTCTAAGTGCTATTGCCCTCCCTTCCTTCCTTCCTTCCTTCCTTCCTTCCTTCCTTCCTTCCTTCCTTCTGCCACGGCAGTGGTTCGAGTGCAGTACTGCAGGCTACTTCTGCTGACTGCCGGCTGCCTGCAATTTGGCAAATGAAATCTCACCAGCCTCACGGTTGACTCAGCCTTCCATCCTTCTCAGGTCAGTAAAATGAAGCCCAGATTGTTGGGGGACAGTAGGCTAACTCTGTAAACTGCTTAGAGAGGGCTGGAAACCACTGGAAAGGGGTATATATGTCAGTGATGTTGCTATTGCGATGGAAGGAAGGATAGATAGATAGATGTTGTGGCTCCGATTCCTGAGCCTGTGCTGTTAGAGGAAGAGGACCTGGAAGATGAGGAGGAGGAACTGGGAATGCCTTCCTTCCCAGGACCTTCTTCTCTGGCAATGCCTTCCTTCCCAGGACCTTCCTCCCTGATAATGCCTCAGGTTCCATCAGACAACCGAGAGGAACAGCCTGAGATTAATGAGGAGGAAGGCATATTGGAGCAGCCCGACAGGGAGTCTAGAGGAAGAATGTTGGCTTGATCCTAGGCAGCGTCGTAGGGAGAAACGTGAGCAGCAACGTAGGAGGCGTGCGAGGGTCAGAGAGTGAGCTGAGTCATTGAGCCACACCCCACAGGGGATAAAAGTGAGTGTGTTGTCGGCTGGAACTTGGGACAAAGTTTGATCTTACTTCAGGTTTTCTTCGTGAATGATTTTCGTGGTCTGCCTTGTAATTTTCTGTAAGTAGCTTTTCATTTGTTATCAGTTCGGACTTGGCAGGCAGAGCGTGTTGGAATGCCAAGGACGTTATCAGCTCCTAAGAATTAACTCTGTGAAGTCCGAGCCAGCCTGCCTGCCTGTGTTTGTGTGAGTTTGTACTCTTTCATCTTTTGAGAGAGAAGAAAGGTGAGACAGAACAGATAGAGGTAGTTTGACACCACCCCTGATCTAAGCTCACTCTATGTTCCTTGATGTCCTTGCACCGAGAAGAGGGTGGGAGGACGCATCCTTTTTCATGATGTGAGGGAACGTGGATCCCAAACAGGCAGGCAGGCGCTAACCAATCAACCAGACATGGCGGCCAGGAGTGGGATTTCGGGATTTTCCGAACTGTGTAGAATCTTAGCTACGGGCTCTCCCGAACCTCTGCGAACGCCCAGCAGCCCAGTCCTGCTTTTAAGCGCTTTACAGTCACAGCCTATTGCTCCCAACAATCCTGGGTCCTCATTTTACTGACCCTGGAAGGATGGAAAAGGCAACCTTAAGCCAGTCAGGAAGGACCCAACTCCTGACAGTGAGCAGGGCTGACCTGCAATTCTGCATTTCTAACCCCTGCGCCCCCACGCTGAGCCCCAATTCCAGAGTTCCACAAGCTACTCTCCCAAGTTTTGAAAATTTTGCTCCTTGCTTCTGTTTCTCGTCTTTAAAAAAAAACCCTCCAAAAAAGGTCACACAATTCTCACTTCCTGAATTGTGCCCCGTTGTGAGGAGTTTGGCAGGAACCCCTCGGGGTATCTGGGCCTCCGATCCTTTGACCGTCCCAGCCTTATTCAAAACCTTTTTTTGCGTTTTCCCAAGACTCCTTAATTGTGTCCATCCATACAGTTAACTGACATGGATGGTTGTGTGTGTGTGGTGTGTGTGTGTGTGTGTCCCTCCACAATTCAGGCATGGGAATTCAGTATTAATTTGGAAAGGAGCTAAGCCAGTCCTGCTAGGCACAGCATTATTATAAGTAAACCTCAGCAAAAACGGCAAGCAAGTCAGCCCAGCTGGATTGTTGATTGTTTACATAACATCTTAAATCTTGTCCAATAATTGGATTAGTTTTCTCAGAAATTCCGTTCCTTTCAGCGTGATATCCTGAGCATAGACCTTGAGAGGAGCCAATTGCTTTTATAAATTCCCTCCAGAAATTTGAAGTAAACTGAACCCCTCTACCTGAAATGGTTCTGCGAGGCACTCCATGCAATCGATATATAATACAGTATGACGAACAAAACGTTTTGGATAATTTCCTGGCTGATGGTAGTCCTGGACATGCAACAAAATGAGCTTGTTTGGAAAATAAATCCACAACAGTCCAAATTCCCCCCACTCTCAAATAAATCTGTAAAATCCTGAGTGTTCCTCCCCCCTTTGTGCTTCTTTCAGGGTGTCTGTGCCGATCAGTGCAAAGTGTCTGGCTTTCACCGATACCAGACGGTTGAGGTGAACGAAGGCGCATTGGGAGAACTGAAGAAGCTCTTCGATGCTCAGACCGAACACCTGCACCAGATCCTCGCCCTTCACTTGTACACCTCAGTGTTGTCCCGCTTGCAAGTGGAGTCTTACCTCTACGACCTGCTGAGGGGCTCCCCCTTGCTAAGGTCGGTGGGCCTTCAGCAGCAGGAGTCAGCAGGTGGGTATCTGACAGCTCCACTCGGTGGACCAGGCCAGGGGGTCTCCAACCTTGGACAACTTTTAAGACTTACGGACTTCAATTCCCAGAGTTCCTCAGCCAGCTTGAAGACTTGTGGACTTTTAACTCTGGCAGTTGAAGTCCACAAGTCTAAAAGCTTCCTGAGGAACTCTGGAATGGAGTCTTGAAGTCCACAAACTCTGGAATTGAGGAACTCCACGAGTCTTAAAGTTGAAGTCCACAAATCTTGAAGTCCACAAACTCTGGAACGGAGGAACCCCACAAGTCTTAAAGTTGAAGTCCACAAGTCTTGAAGTCCACAAACTCTGAAATGGAGGAAGTCCACAAGTCTTAAAGTTGAAGTCCACAAGTTTTGAAGTCCATAAACTCTGGAATTGAGGAACTCCACAAGTCTTAAAGTTGAAGTCCACAAGTCTTGAAGTCCACAAACTCCGGAACGGAGGAACTCCACAAGTCTTAAAGTTGAAGTCCACAAGTCTTAAAGCTGGCTGAGGAACTCTGGTAATTGATGTCCACAAGTCTTAAAGTTGCCAAGTTTGTAGACCCCTGGACCAGACCATGAAATCACCCCAGCCCCCACTCCCCTGAAGGCTAAAACTGCTTTTGCAGGAAGTCCTCGACTTGCTGCTATTCTTCAAAGTTACGACGGTGCTGGGAAAAAAGTGACCGTTTTTCAGATGAGCATTGTAAGTGTCCCCATAGTCACGTTGATCCATATTCAGACGCTTGGCAACTGACTCCTATTTATGATGGTTACAGTTGGCTGGGATCATCCAGTCACCCTTTCTGGCAAGCAAAGTCAATGGAGGGGTCAGACTCACTTAGCAACCGATGACTGCAGTGATTCACTTTACAACTGTTGGGGAAGGCTGTAAAATGGGACAAAACTCAATAATTGCCTTAGCAATAGGAATTTTGGGCTCAGTTGTCATAAGTTGAGGACTACCTGCTTTGAGAATTCTCCACAAATCCCACTCCCTTCTAAGCACTGATCATGTTACATATCTCGGTCATGAAATGCCTGCAAGTAAACAAAAAAAACTCTGAGAGCTCCAAGGATCCTCTAGTCCTCCTCCTCCTCCTCCTCCTCCTCCTCCTCCTCCTCCTCCTCACAAATCCTACTCCCTTCTAGCACTGATCATGTTACATATCTTGGTCATGAAATGCCTGCAAGTAAACAAAAAAACTCAGAGATCCAAGGATCCTCTAATCGTCGTCGTCCTCCTCCTCCTCCTCCTCCTCCTCCTCCTCCTCCTCCTCCTCCTCCTCCTCCTCCTCCTCCTCCTCCTCCTCCTCCTCCTCCTCATCCTCCTCCCCACCACCACCACAAACTCCACTCCCTTCTAGCTCTGATAATGTTTTTTAGTTGGGTAATGAAATGTGTGCCAGAAAGCAACCAAGCTCAGAGAGCACCAAGGATCCTATAGTTCTCGTCCTCCTCCTCCCCTTCCTGCTCCCCTTCCTCCTCCTCCTCGTGTTAGGGAGTTGTCTGGATGAGCTGCTTCTGAATGTAATCCGAGGATATTGTTAACTTAAACACGCGTTAGTCCCTTTTTCCTTGGCAATAAACGCTGCTTCCATCAAGAGCATCTTCCTTCTTTCTCAGTTCCCTTGGGAGAACATACAGGATAGCCTCATAGGATGTCGCGGGGTCACGTTTTTGTACCAAGAATCTCAAAAGATGCCACCATCCCCATAAATTACGGCCTTTCCCACCTCCTAATGGGTCTCTTAGAGCCATTTCTCCCTACTTCTTCTCTTTGCAGCTTTGAAGACCGTGGAATCCCCTTCCTCAGACTTGGAGTCCTTGAAAGACTGCATCAGCGTTCTCTTCAGCTTCACCCGCCGACTCACTGAAGATCCACAGTTCCAGAGCGATGTTCTCTTGTGGCTTCAGAGGCTGGTGAGGAGCCTCGTTTTAGGTCACATTTTGGGCCGTGCAGGTCACAATTCGAAGCTAGAATAGTAGGATAGATTTCATGAAGCGCTAGGGCTGGCTTAAGAGCATGTCCTTATGGGAATTGGCTGTTGGACTATGCAGTCTCTAAATTAGGGGGGTTGTGGGATTTCCTGGCTGAGGAATTCTGGGAGTTGAAGTCCACAAGTCTTAAAAGTCGCCAAGTTTGGAGACCCCCCCGCTCAAGGTCATTTTCCCCAACCTCAACGCCTTGAAGACGTGTGGATTTCAATTCCCAGAGTTCTCCAGTGGGGGCAGAATTCTGGGAATTGAAATCTACACGTCTTCAGGTTGCTGCACCTGGGAAGCACTGCTATAGCTTAAAACGGGAGCCTTCAAACTTGATAGCTTTAAGACTTGTGGACTTCAACTCCCAGAATTATTCCTCCTGTCATGTTAGCTCAGGAATTCTGGGAGTTGAAGTCCACGTGTCTTAAACTTGCCAAGTTTGAAGACCCTTGTGATAGATGATGGATGGATGGGTGGATGGATGGATGGATGGTTGGGGAGACGATAGATAGTCAGATATAGATGATAGGCCAGGGGTCTTCAAACTTGACGGCTTTAAGACTTGTGGACTTCAACTCCCAGAATTCCTCCTCCTGTCATGTTCACTTAGGAATTCTGGGAGTAGAAGTCCACAAGTCTTAAACTTGCCAGGTTTGAAGACCCTTGAGCTAAAGGGTGTACAAACTTTACAGATGTTTTTGTACTTTTTTTATAAAAAGTTACAGAGCATAATTTTGTGTGTCAGAAACACAGCATCCATAGGTATTAAATTAGATGACTGTGGAAGCCCTGAGTATTAATTACAGGTTTGCTTGTTTTTTAAAAATCTAATGAATTTTTAGCATTTTTAATTTTTTTGGGCGGGGTGTGTGAGGTATTTTGTGTGCCTAATTTAAACACACTCAATTCCAAGTGATTTCACGGGGCTTTCTCAAGCAACACTACAAAAGTATCTCAAAATAGGGTTGTTTTTTTCCAAAAGTCCAACTGGACTTTCTTGAGTTTTTTTTTTCCTTTAAAAACGTTTCACTTCATCAGTTCTTTAAATAAAAACAACAACAACAACCAGAAAGTCCAATTGCCTTTGGGAAAAAAAAAACATGACCTGAATCTCCATAGACATCTATACACAGGTGTGGTTTCTACTGTCATTTCCTGGGGTGTCCTTTTGGCTGCAGACTTAGCCTAGTCTACAGCTGTAAGGTTTTCTACTGGTCTTCCATCTTAGTATTAACCAGGCCTTACCCTGCTTAGCTTGTGAGGCTAGATGAGGTAGCCCAATGCTGCTGTAGATTGTGAATAGATTAATAACAATGGTAGTCCCAAAGATGCTTTTTCAAGAGACAACTGGGCTTTCTTGTTATAAGATGTTTCGCTTCTCATCCAAGAAGTTTCTTCAGGCTTCCTGGATGAGAAGCGAAATGTCTTCAAAGAAAAACCAGAAAGTCCAGTTGCCTCTTGAATAAGCACCTTTGCGACAACCATGACCTGGAGGACTGAGAATCTCCATAGACAATAACGTGGGTTTTTTTTTTTTTTTTGACTTGGTCTTCCTCCATTCCAGGTTTCCATCTTGCAGAGGGTTGCTTCTCCAGGAGACCACCTTTTCCTCTTAAACCACATCCTCCGGTGTCCGGCTGGGGTCAGCAAGTGGGCTGCCCCATTTGTTCAGGTGCCTAAACTTGATTTACTATGTAAGGAAATATTTCTCGAGCTGTGGCCTTTTCGTGGTGGAGAAAATCCGTGTGGTTCCTTGGAGTCCATAATGAGTTGACAGCTCATAAGCGTATACAGGTGGTCCTTGAGTTATGACCCCATGTCAGCCATTTTGTTGCCGCATACAGCAAAAGCAAGTCCTGGGACATTATTTTACCAGGAGTATTAACTTTACTGACACCATGTTTCCCCGAAAATAAGACCCTGTCTTATCTTTTTTTTTTTTTTGCCACCAAAATAGGCACCAGGTCTTACTTTCGGGGGACGTCATCCACTGATTAACCTCATGTTTGTGTTGCCCTCAGCCTCCTTTTTGCTGTCGGAGGCCTTCAGGAACAACTTCTGCAGCCAGCAAGGCTTTCCTGAAGGCCTCTGCAGTCAGTAACAGAGCTCTGGATCGATCCAGAGCTTCTTTGTTATCAGCTCCAGAGGCCTTCAGGAAAGCCTTGCCAGCCTTGCCGGCTGCAGAAGAAATAGGCCGGCAAGGCAGGTGTCGGGGTGTGCGAGGCCTGGCTACAGCTGTCCAAAAGTAAGTAGTTGGGCAGCTCCACCCGCACCCACCCCATCTTAATTTTTATCTGTGCACTCTGGAGCCAGCGGGATCTTAATTAGGGCTTATTTTGGGGAGTAGGGCTTATATTGGGCAGATGTGTAAAAATCAAGCTAGGACTTACTTTCAGGGTAGGTCATATTTTTGGGGAAACAGGATAGATCCACATAGGTCACAGAAGAAGCAAAGCTGGCTCTGAGGGTTTTTTTTTTTTCCATATAAGCCAGCATAATTAATTTCCCCTTTTCCCCATTTGGGCCACCCCTTGGTCCATTATCCACCAATCCAGCACATTCATTTTTGTTTTGGGGAAAACCGTCCACGCTTTTGGGAAGTCCCCACCGCACGACCTTGAGGTCTGGGGATTTTCTCAGGCTGCCAACGGCTCCCATAAATTCCTCACCTCCTTCCCAGCTCCCGATATAGTCCTCAACTTACTGCCACAATCGAGCCCAGAATTTATCTTTCGTGAAGTGAGAAATTTGTTGTAACTGAGCTTAACCCCATTTTAAGACTTTTCTTAACACATTCGTTAAGTGAACCACTGCAAGTTGTTAAATTAGTCACGTTGATTGTTAAGCGAATCTGGCTTCCCCTACGGACGTTGCTTGTCAGAAGGTTGCAAAACATGACCCCAGGACGCTGCAACCGTCATAAGTATGAGTTAGTGGCCAAGTGGCCGAATTTTGATCCACACGGCCATGGGAATGCTGCCAAGGTCCTAACTATGAAATACAATCATAAGTCACATTTTTTCAGTGCACGGTCACTAAATGAACTATTGTAAGTGGAGGGTTACCTCTACTCGATACAATTGTATAATGAAAAAATTTCGGAATTCTGAAAATTCAGCATCTGTGATGTTGAGCTCCAAATTTGTGCTTTTTTGTTGTTTTTTTTAAAATACACCCTAATTTCACTCTTGTCCCCCCTTTTCCTTTCAGATCCAGATACTGGGTAACCCATCTGGTGTCTTCCACTTCATGCAGGCCCTCGCTTTGCTCATGTCTCCTGCCAAGTAGGTTCAGAGTGCGAAACATGTTTCTTTTGGGGGGGAAGAAATAACAGAGTTGGAAGGGACCTGGGAGGTCTTCTAGCCCAACCCTTTGCTCAAGCCTGTACCATTCCAGACAAATGGCTATCCAGGCTCTTCTTAAAAGCCTCCAGGGATGAAGCTCTCACAACTTCTGAAGGCAAGCCATTCCACTGATTAATTGTCCTCACGGTTAGGAAGTTTCTTCTTAATTACAGATTGCTTCTCTCCTTGATTAGTTTCCATCCACTGTTTCTTGTCCTGCCTTCAGGTGCTTTGGAGAATAGCTTGACTCCCTCTTCTCTGGGGCAGCCCCTGAGATATTGGAAGGCTGCTATCATGTCACCCCTAGTCTCTTTTTTCATTAAACTAGACCTGCCCAGTTCCTGCAACCGTTCTTCCTATGCTTCAGCCTCCAGCCTTCTAATCCTCTCCATTGTTCTTCTCTGCACTCTCTGCGAAGTCTTTTAACATCTTTTTTATATCATGGCGTCCCAAGCTGGATGCAGTATTCCAAATGTGGTCTTACCCAAAGCATGTAAAAGTGGTGCTGACGCTTGATTTTGATTCTGTCCTTCTGTTAATGCATCCTAGACAAGCTGCCTGCAAAGCGACCAGCACGAAGGCTGGGGGTGCCCTGTCCCTTTAAGACCCCTCCCTAGCCAGCCCAGCAGCAACTGGCTATAAAAGCGGAGCAAAGAGGCAGCTGGGTGGGGTGGATGTGGGAGCTAGTGGTTATGGGGAAAATGGAGTTTGTATTTGATTGGGGAATTTAAACAACCTGAAGCTCTTTTCCTAACCTGTCTCTGTCAGGATTCCGACACTTCCAAACTCCAAAAGGATTCCAAAAGCAGTCTCTCTCTCTCTTCCCCTCTTTCTTCCCCCCTTTCTCTTTCTCTTTCTCTCTCTCTCTTTTTCTCTTTTTCTCTCTCCATGCGTGGGGAGTGGCCATCAGAATTTCAGAACTGAGTTGTTAGCAGTCTGGCGAGATGACAGCATTTTATTTATTTATTTCTGATGTATTTCTGGTTATGGGGCAAAACCAGCCCAAACAATTAAACAATTAAGCCCCACAGCTTTCACTTAACCGCCACAAAAATGGTCATAAAATGGAGTTGGCCACATGGGCGATCCAAGTTTACAACCGTCGCAACTTATGACCGTAACTGTCAGGGTTCATTACAGTTGTAAGTCATATTTGTGTTGCCTGAAATTTCAAAAGTTCACGGAGTCAAAAAAAAATAATAAAGCAAGCTCCCCACGTTTTAATGTTCCCCTTCTGGGGAGCGTTCGGCAGAGAGGTCACGATAAGGTGGGTCAATCCATTCTAATATAGCAACAAAAGAAAATGGAACTTTTTCCCTTCCCAACTTTTTAAAGCCCGCCGTACTTTATACCCTGCAGAAATCGAGCGGAATTTATGTGCCACATGAAGCCAAGCGAACGAAGACCTTCGTCACCAGGGGCCGAATCTGGAAACTGGACTTTAGTAGATGAAGGCGGAGAAGAGGTATTTTGAAAAGAGGATTTTAACGTCCCTTGTAACTCACTGTAGATTTCTCTCGAGCCTTTTGGGTTTAGTTTTCCAGCTAGATGGGCAGAGAAGTTTGTTGCAACTTGGCTTTATTGTTAAAAATACTAGTATGAACACTATAACAGGAAACACAGGTTATTCTTCTTCTTCTATGGAATACAGTTAGTATTTCTGTGGCTAAGTGATGACAAAATTATCACCTAGTAAGTTTTGCTCCATTTTACACCTTTCCTTCCTGCTTTTGTTAAGTGAATCACTGCAGTTGATAAGTTAGTAACCCGGTGGTTAAGTGAATCTGACTTTTCTTGTCAGAAGGTTGCAAAAGGGGATCACCTGACCCTGGGACATTGCAACTGTCATAAGTGTGAGTCAGTTGCCAAGCATCCAAATGTAGATCAGGGGGATGCTGCAATGGCCGTAACTGTGAAAAATGGTCATAAGTCACTTTTTTAAGTGCCATTGTAACTTTGGATGGTCGCTAAATGAACTATTGTAAGTCAAGGACTATCTGTAAGATGGGGACCATTGGAGTTGCTGTCTGGCCCTCAGTTGTGATATTACAGTCTAGAGTAGCGGTCGCCAACTGGTGGGCCGTGAGAAAATTTTGGTGGGCCGCAGAGAAATCTCACCCCCAGAGCACCTCTCCAAAGCTGCGTAGAAACACAAGGCTGCGTCGCCCACATGGTCCGCGGGAACCCTCCCCACCCACTCACTCCTTACCCAGAAAACTTGCCTGCTAAATTGCTATTTTTCCTTTTTTCCAACCGGGAGATTTAGATTAGCTAGGAAGCAGGAAATGGTTGGATTTCTTGCTTTTTAGCTAGTCTTTAGATCTTTGGCTCTGCTTTTAAGCACAGCCGAACCTCCCTTAGGACTGAAGGTTCTATTATTCAGTGCAGACTCACGGCAAGCAAATGAGCTAGCCGATGGCAGGTAGATAGGTTACTAAATGATTCTGTGAGCAACTCAATCTGCCTGCCTGCTTTGCCTGATTTGAGGTAAAAGTTGCTATTTTTTAATAAAAAATTCAATATTTACATAGATGGTGTGTTGTGAGTTAATTTTGTGAGTTTGCGTGCTAGCAAATTTTATCTGACAGACTAAGATAGCCGATGGCAGATAGATAGATCTTTGAATGAATCTGTAATTCTGTAAGCAACTCAATCTACCTGCCTGCTTCGCCTAATTTTGGGAAAAAGTTGCTCTTTTTTAATAAAATATTTATATAAATATTTATAATACTTACAAGCGATGCCCAGCCAGTCACATGACCACCAAGTCACACCTACAAATTAGGCCACGTCCACAGAACCGGTTAGTGGTCCCTGGGATTTAAAATTATGAGATTGGTGGTCCCTGAGATCCAAAAGGTTGGCGACCCCTGGCCTAGAGAAATATTGGAGAGGCTAACCCTTTCTCCCTTAACCAGTGCTAGTACTCAGTCTGAGTGTGTTTTTGTGTGTTTGTGTTCTGAGTGAGTGTTAACTCTAGATGACTGCCCAGACGAGACTCTGCAGTTTTCTTGGCCAGGTTTTTCGGAAGTGGTTTGCCATTGCCTCCTACCTAGGGCTGAGAGGGAGTGGCTGGCTGCCAGGACTGCAACCTCACACCTGTGTTATACTTTTGTTTTGGTGCCAGCCCGCCATGAGCTCTCAGGTCTGTGTGTGTGTGTGTGTGGAAGGTAAACGGATGGGAGGTGAGAAGAAGGCTCCGTTCTTCACCGTGCTGGCGGAGACACAACGGAGGAGAAATGTAGCCGCATATCGACAACATCTGGTTTGAGTTTGATTGGAGAATCAGGGACCAAAGACAGGGGAGAGTCTTGGGGAGGGAGGGGGAACGCGCTGGGGAATTTGGCGCGCGAACCTCAGATCCGGCTTTGCTTTATTTGCAGTCTGCTTGACCTTTAGTAAAATATACCTTTTCCACCAAATGTAGTCGAGGATCTTTCTTACTTAAAGGTTCGAGGTGAGGCAGGGCTGACATTGGCCCAAAGTCATACAGCTAGGTTTCGTACCTAGGGTAAGACTAGAAATTCCCGTCTCCAAGTTTTAGCTTAGCGCCTTCGCCACTATACGAAACCAGCTCAGCCGTACGAAATGCCGGTCCTTGATTCAGGTTTCTTTCTAACCCAGGATGAAGATCCTGAAACCAGCTGGGTTCTCCTTCTGGAAGATGACCTGGTCGCTCTTTTATCTCAGTTCCCTTTCCATGAACTCTTCCAGCACATGCTGGGCTTTGATGCTGAAGGTGAGCGACTCTATAAAGCGAATTCTTTTTTTTTTTTTTTTGAGGAGGTTTTTAAAAATTCAGTTAAAATGAGCGACGGCTGCCTTTTCAGCAGAATTCATTCAGGAACGTAGACCTCGTGAGATTTAGGCCAGCCAAAGTTTCTCTGTCTGATTTTAAGCGCTTTTTCTTTTCCTTCGATGCTTGCAATGTTGTATTTGACTCTGCATTGTATGAAGACTTCAGTGTGTTTATTTGTTGAGGTCTGTGTGTGTGGAGGAATACAGGACATTAAAAAAATAAAAGGGAGAAGGGGAAAACATAGCATCCCCTTAACATAACAGCGTTCCGTGTTCCTGGGCATACAGAGGTTTGGAACGATGGCCACTTGATGACTTGTGGACTTCAACTCCCAGAATTCCTGAGCCAGCATGGGGGAACTGTGGTTTCTTTATGACGTGTGGACTTCAACTCCCAGAATTCCTGAGCCAGCATGTGGGAACTGTGGTCTCTTTATGACATGTGGACTTCAACTCCCAGAATTCCTGAGCCAGCATGGGGGAAACTGGTCTCTTTATGACGTGTGTACTTCAATTCCCAGAATTCCTCAGCCAGCCATTCTGGCTCAGGAATTCTGGGAGTTGAAGTCCATACATCATAAAGGCGCCATCTTTCCCTACTCCGATATAAAGTCATGCTGGCCACATGACCATGGATGTGTCTTTTCAACGAAGCTGACTCCCTTGATGAGGAAACTGAGATCAGCACTATCCCTTAGCATCGGACACGACTGAACAGAGGAAATTCTTACCTTTACTTTAGTATTTACACATAGGTAGCCTTTGATGAGTTTTCAACAGGACCCTGATAGTGTTCATGCTAAGCACTCTTGAAAATAACCCACAAGAAATTATTGTGCAGAAAGCTAACATTGAAGGAACAAATGCAAGACTGGAACAAAAATAACTTCCAGGGTTAGGAGAGGCCTGTAAGCCACCCAAAGTTACTTTGTGGCAAGATGGGCAGCCAATACATTTTATAAATAATAAAAAAAGATATAATAATAAAGAGACTGAATTTGTGGCTTAGGCCAAGAATGTCAGGCCTTCGCAAAGGGTCTACAGACTTAGCTGTGCCAATTGGTTTGGGGCTCCGATGGGCCCATCCCATGTTGGAAGTTGTTAGTGGACTCTGAAGAAGATCTCATCTCTAACACATTGTATTTTGGCGCTCTCAAGTGTGAAAGAACAGGTCCACCCATGGTCCAATTAAACTGATTTATTGGTAATCAGGGGTATGCTGCCGGTTTGCACCGGTTGTAGAGATCTGGTAGCACCGTTTAGCAGTTGGCCCTGCCCACCCGCCTTTTCCTGTCCTATATTTCCTTTGTTTGGTAACTCAGCTGATAGGCGTGGCAGAGCAGATTGCCATGCCTCAGCTGTTTTCCTCACCAGTGTGACAGTAAGTTTTCATGCTTAAAATTTCCCATTTTAGAACACTCCGTGCGCACACAAAGCACACACCTACAGAACCCAGTAGTAAAATATTTTGAATTCCACCACTGGTAATCATGCTTGTGCGTAGGAATCTTCTCAACTAACAGTTAGCACTTGCTTGGAGTTAGCAAAATTTCAACACAATTCTGGGGAGCTTGGCCTTAAACCGTTGTGGTGTCGTAGGGATTCTAGGCTGATTTCTCTTTTAACTCCAACCCCAGTTCTTCCACGCTCCTCTTCCTAGGGGCTGCTGACTTATCTAATGCTATAACATCTGATGTTTTAATGCATGTTATTTGCATTTTATAATGTTGTAAGCTGCCCTTTCACCTGGCAGTGAAAGGGGTGGCATATAAATTTAAATAAGTAAGAAAATTTTCCTTTCTTCTCCCTGCCTTTGGCTGTAGCTTGTGCACTAATTTGCCATTTCCATTCTGAAACGCTTTCCTGTGAGCAGGCAGCTACGTCTCCGAGAAAACAACTTCCCAAGACATGATGAAGGTACTTACCTTCGCCAATTCTGTCGTGAATCTTCTTGCTGTGGGGCTGGAAACCTTCAACCGAGCCCGTTACAGGCAGTTTGTGAAACGGATCGGCCATCTCATCAGGTGAGGAGCTCCTGTCCACTTTCCATCATGGGCAGAGCCAGGTAAAGGAGCACGATTAGGACAGCAAAATGAAACCCCTAACTGAATTGTTGGGTTCATAAGAGTAAATTAATAAATAAATTAATTAATAAGAAAACAAAGGACAAACTCAAAGGATCGCTAGATCTCTTTTTTTTTGCTATCGGTTTTCTATGTTTCATGGGTCTGACGGCTCAGTGATTAAAGACACTGAGCTTGTCAGCTGTAAAGCCTGACAACCCAGGTTCAAGACCCGAGCGCTGTGCGAAAGGATGAGATCCCATTCCTTGCTGCAGCTCCTGGCCACCTAGCAGTTCGAAAGCATGCAAATGCAAGTAGGTAAATGGGTACCACTCTGGTGGGAAGATAACAGCATTCTGTGTGCCTTTGGCATACAGTCATGCTGGCTGTATGTCCACGGAAGCCTCTTCAGACAACACTGGCTCCCTCAGGTGGGAAATGGAGATGAGCACCACCCTCTAGAGTTGGACACGACTGGACAAGTTACCTTTATCTATGTTTGGTATAGTGCAGGATTTCCCAACCTGTGGGCCCTGGAGTTTTTGCAGCTGGGCTGTGGAAATAGCTGGCGAGCATATGTGCACACATGCACATCCTCACTCGTGTGAGCAGCAGGCGTGTGCCTGTGATCCATTTGCAGGAGTTAGGCTGAGAGAGAAAGGCTGGTCCAAAATCACCCAGCTGGCTTTCCTGCCTAAGATGGGACTAGAACTCACAGTCTCCTTGGTGACTGGCCCAAAGTCACCTAGCTGGCTTTCATGGTTAAGGTAGGACTAGAACTCACAGTCTCCTGGTGATTGGCCCAAAGTCACCTACCTGGCTTTCATGGCTAAGGCAGGACTAGAACTCACAGTCTCCTTGGTGATTGGCCCAAAGTCACCTAGCTGGCTTTCATGGCTAAGGCAGGACTAGAACTCACAGTCTCATGGTGATTGGCCTGAGGTCATCGAGCTGGTTTTCATGCCTAAGGCAGGACAGTCTCCCAGTGATTGGCCCAAAGTCACCTAGCTGGCTTTCATGCCTAAGGCGGAACTAGAACTCACTGTCTCGTGGTGATTGGCCCAAAGTCACCTAGCTGGCTTTCATGGCTAAGGCAGGACTAGAACTCACAGTCTCCTGGTGATTGGCCCAAAGTCACCTAGCTGGCTTTCATGGCTAAGGCAGGCCTAGAACTCACAGTCTCCCGGTGATTGGCCCAAAGTCACCCAGGTGGCTTTCCTGCCTAAGGCGGGACTAGAACTCACCGTCTCCCACTTTGTAACTTGGTGCCTTAAACATTGGACCAAACTGGCTCTCTAGTTCCTTAAACAAACCCCAAACTCACAGGTGTTGGGTCATGAACTGTCTGCAAGAAAACCACCGAGCTCAGAGAGCCCCAACAGTTCAACTGAACTTCTCTTTCCTCTGTCTCCCCAATAATCCATCAGGATGACCTTGTGCTTCGTGAGTGATCATTGGGCCCAGTTTGTCAGCCGGGCCAAGGAGGCTGGCCCGGTGATGCAGCCGTATTCCTTGAAGAAGCTGCAAGTGGAATTCGACGAGTTTTTCCTGAGGGCTGTGCTCCATGTCCTGAAAGCGAAAAGGTTGGCAGGAGTGGATTTTGTTGCTGTGTGGAACCATGCTGATTCCAGTCTGGGGCAGAATGTTACTAGTCAGTGGGGGGAACTCATCCATGCTGGGGAAATTACAGCAAGAAGTTAGAATTAGAATTAAAATTAAAATAGAATAGAATTAGAATAGAATTGGAATAGAATTAGAATCGGAATTGAAATAGAATCAGAATTGGAATTGGAATAGAATTAGAATAGAATTAGAATTAGAGTTGGAATAGAATTAGAGTAGAATCAGAATTGGAATTGCAATAGAATTGGAATTGGAATTTGAATAGAATTAGAATAGAATTAGACTTAGAATAGAATTAGAATAGAATTAGAATTAAAATAGAATTAGAATAAGAATAGAATCAGAATTGGAATTGGAATAGAATTAGAATAGAATTAGAATTAGAATTAGAATTAGAATAGAATTAGAATTAAAATAGAATTAGAATAGAATAGAATAAGAATAAGAATAGAATCAGAATTGGAATTGGAATAGAATTGGAATTAGAATAAAACATAGAATTAAAACAGAACAGAACAGAATATATGGAATGGAATGGAATAGAAAATATGAAATGGAGTAGAGTAGGATAGGATAAGATAGGGTAGGATAAGAGAGTTAGAAGGGACTTTGGAGGTCTTCTAGTCCAACCCCCTGCTCAGGCAGGAAACCCTATACCATTTCAGACAAATGGTTCTCCAATCTCTTCTTGAAAACCTCCAGGGTTGGAGCAGCCAGAACTTCTGGAAGCAAGCTGTTCCACAGGTCAATTGTTCTAATTCTCAGGAAGTTTCTCCTTATTTTCAAGTTGCTTCTCTCCTTAATTAGTTTCCATCCATTGCTTCTTGTCCTGCCTTCAGGTGCTTTGGAGAATAGCTTGACTCCCTCTTCTTCGTGGTAGCCCCTGAGATACTGGAAGTCTGCTATCATATCTCCCCTAGTCCTTCATTTCATTAGACTAGACATGTCCAGTTCCTGCAACCGTTCTTCATATGTTTTAGCCTCCAGTCCCCCAATCATCTTGGTTGCTCTTCTCTGCACTCTTTCTAGAGTCTCCACATCTTTTTTACATCTTGGTGACCAAAACTGGATGCACTTTTTCAAGTGTGGCCTTCCCAAGGCATTAATAATAATAGTGATAATGTATTAACACTTCACACCATCTTGATTCTATCCCTCTGTTTATGCAGCCTTTATTAGAGGTTATTGTAATAAACCAGTATTTCCTTGTTGGCTTTCAATCCCCCTGCAGACTAGGAGTCTGGCTCTTCATGTCCGAGATGCCTTACGGGACAGTGTCCAGCAACATGCTTTGGAAGCTCTTCTCTATCATGCACTGCGACGAAAGCCAAGATCTGGAGAAGTTTAGTTGCACCATGCAGCTGGCTGAGTGCAAGCAGAAACTCAAAGGTTTCCTTCTTCCTTTATCCTTCTTGGGTGGAAACGCTTGGTCAGGGCCAGCCTAGGTTTTGGAGCCCACAGGCGTTTGGTGCCTGCTTTGGGAACTGGTAAAGGTTCACGGCCAATGTAAGCAGTCCTCGAATTGCGACCTTTCATTTGGAGGCTGTTTGACGTGACAGGTAGTCCTTGACTTACAACACTGCATTTAGCGAATGTTCAAAGTTACTGTTGTGGTTCGCCGGCCCCCAGCTGGCTTTCATGGCTAAGGCAGAACTAGAACTCACTGTCTCCTGGTGATTGGCCTAAAGTCACCCAACTGGCTTTCATGGCTAAGGCTGAACTAGAACTCACTGCCTCGTGGTGATTGGCTCAAAGTCACCCAACCAGCTTTCATGGTTAAAGCAGGATTAGAACTCACTGTTTCGTGGTCTCAAAGTCACTCAACTCACTGTTTCGTGTCTCAAAGTCACTCAACTGGCTTTTTATGCCTAAGGCGGGATTGGTTTATAGTCACCCAGCCAGCTTTCATGGTTAAAGGAGGACTAGAACTCACGGTCTCCTGCTTTCTAACCAGACGCCTTAACCCTAGACCCATATGGGATTTCAGAATTAATACAGACTATCGTTAAATTTAGAGAAAGCGTTAGATGTATTGTATTTATTATGTATATCTGTACTGAAGAAAGTTGGAAGCCATAATTTCCCCTGGATGCTAAATGGGCTAGACATAATTGCACGGAAAAGAAATAAAAACCTACCTTTGGTGCCGCCAACAGATCCGGCCAACCTGGAGACCTTTGAGCGCTACCTGCAATCGATGAACAGCTCTGAGGAGATCTGCCTGCTGACCACGTTCGCGCAGATGGCCCAGACCAAACGGGAGGATGTTGACGAGGACTTCGTGAAAGTGGTGGTGCTGGAGATCTATGAGGTGAGCAAGGCGGAGGCGGAGGTGGAGGAGGGAATGGTGGTGGGGTGGTGGGTGGGATGATCCCTGAGGGGATTTTCAGGGGGTTGCAAGGCCAAGGTGGCAGAGTTAGGAAGGGTTTAGGAAGCAATGTTTCCCTAGGTTGAGGTTGCCCTAAGTCAGGGGTAACCAAGCTTGGGAACTTAAGACGGTGAACTTCAACTCCCAGAATTCCCCAGTCAGCCATGATGGCTGGGAAGTTCTAGGAGTTTGAAGTCCACTGTTCTTAAAGCAATAGCGATGTTATTGTTATTTCATTTCATTTATTTTATTATTTATTTTATTATTATTTTATTTTGTTTTATTTTCTTGTATTATTTTATTTGTTTTATTTTCTTATATTATTTTATTTGTTTTATTTTTTATTTAGGTTTATTTTTCTTTTTATTTATTTATTTATTTTATTAATTTATTTTATTTTGTTATTTCATTTCATTTCATTTTATTTTGTTTATTTTATTTTATTTATTTTTATTTATTTTATTTTATTATTTTTATTTTATTTTATTTGTTTATTTATTTTATTTTATTTTGGTTCATTTTATTATTTATTTATTATTTATTTTATTTTATTTTATTTATTTTATTTTATTATTTTAATTTAATTTATTTTTTCCTCACCTTTATTATTTTTACAAATAACTGAAGGCGGTGAACATATTCAGTCTTCCATGCTTCCGAAGTGGGTAAAATGAGGACCCAGATTGTTGGGGGCAAGAGGCTGACTCTGTAAACCGCTTAGAGAGGGCTGGGAAACTCTGGGAAGTGGTATATAAAACTAAGTGCTATTGCTATATTCAACACAACTTCCTCCTATTTTTCCCACAACAAGACTGTGAGGTGGGTTGGGCTGAAAGAGGGAGTGGCCTAAAGTGCCCCAGGTGCTTTTCAGGCCTAAGGCAGGGAAAAGAACGCAGGGTCTCCTGCTGATTAGCCCAAAGTCACCCAGTGACTTTTATAGCTAAGGCGGGACTAGAACTCAGTCTCCTGGCCATTGGTGCAAAGTCCCCTAGACAACTTTCATAGCTAAGGCAGGACTTAGCCACCCTATCCTTAATAATTCCCCAGTCCTCCACAATGTCAATCATCATGGCACTTGTCAGGTCCACTGTGGTCCTCAAGCCTGAAACAAATGCAAAATTGGACATTATGAACACTTTTAAGAAGAATATGTTCAGAAGGGTATTATTAAGTCTTGGTTAAATTTTGCGGAGGAGTATGTTTCTGAAATACTCATTTATTTATTTTTTTAAATCTCCCCTCAGGTATCTTATGTCAGTCTTTCCACAAGAGAGACTTTTTCAAAAGTTGGCCGAGAGCTCCTGGCTGCCATAACTGCTGTCCATACAAACATGATTTCTGTCCTGCTGGATCGAGTCAGGGAGACCATTGAAAGTGTCGGCATGGTAAGAATTGCCCAGATCTTTGAGCAAAGCCACAAATGAACTCAAACCCCATCTAAAGGAAAATTCTGTGGCAAGACCAACAATTAATTAATTCCTTACTCCTTCCCTCTCTCCCTTTTTCTCCTTCCTTCCTTCCTTCCTTCCTTCCTTCCTTCCTTCCTTCCTTCCTTCCTTCCTTCCTTCCTTCCTTCCTTCCTTCTTCCCTTCCTACATCTTTTCCTTCCTTCCTTCCTTCCTTCCTTCCTTCCCTTCCTTCCTTCCTCCCTCCCTCCCTCCCTCCCTCCCTCCATTTTTCTCCTCCCTCCCTCCCTCTGTCTTTTACCTTCCTTCTCTCCTTCCTCCCTCTCCCCTGTCTTCTTCCTTCCCCTCCCTCCTTCCATTTTTCTCCTCCCTCCCTCCCTCCCTCCCTCCGTCTTTTACCTTCCTTCTTCCCTCCCTTCTCTCCCTCCCTCCCTTTTTCTCCTTCCCTTCTTCCTTTCCTTGCTTTTCTCCTCCCTCCCTCCCTCCCTTCCTACGTCTTTCCTTCCTTCCTCCCTCCCTCCCTCCATTTTCTCCTCCCTCCTTCCTCTGTCTTTTACCTTCCTTCTTCCCTCCCTTCTCTCCTCCCTCCCTCCGTCTCCCTCCTTCCTTCCTCCCTCCCTCCATTTTTCTCCTCCTCCCTCCGTCTTTTACCTTCCTTCTTGTCTTCTTACCTTTTTTCCTTCCCTTCTTCCTTTCCTTCCTTTTCTCCTCCCTCCCTCCCTTCCTACGTCTTTCCTTCCTTCCTCCCTCCCTCCCTCCCTCCCATTTTCTCCTCCTCCCTCCTTTCCTGTCTTTTACCTTCCTTCTTCCCTCCCTTCTCTCCTCCCTCCCTCCGTTTCCTTCCTCCCTTCTCTCCTCCCTCCCTCCGTCTCCTTCCTCCCTCCCTCCCTCCCTCCATTTTTCTCCTCCCTCCTTCCGTCTGTCTTTTACCTTCCTTCTTCCCTCCTTCTCTCCTCCCTCCCTCCGTCTGTCTCCTTCCTTCCTCCCTTCTCTCCTTCTTTGCTCCCTCCCTCCCTCCCTCCCTCCCCAGAAATAAAACCCCACTACCAAACCAAATAAACCATAACCTACCGGTGGCAACAATCAGACCGACCACTTGAGGAGCTCGGTATCACCCAGGCATCCCCACAGCCTGGTTAGCAAAACCATCTCTTCAGGGCCTTTTGGAAAGTATCAAAAGCCGGTGGGGTGGGTGGTGTATTTTTTCCGCCAGAACGATGTCCCACAGGAAGGGAGCCACCGTGGAGAAGGCCTTTCTCCTTGGTCCCACCAGGTGGGCCTCCTCAGGAGAGGACAACCCCTAACATTCCCCGCCTCCCCAATATGGTGGGTTGAGTAGATGCAAGGAGCCCTTAATCTGGCCTCCTGCCACGTCAGACGATAGCTTTTCTATCATTTGGAAAACGTGACATTTAATATTTTCTTCCCAGCTGACCCATTAGGTAGGTGTCTTCCTTCAAAGCACCACAAAATAAGAAGGTGCCTCAAAATAGGGTCCAATCAACCCATAAATTGGTTGTGGTGCCCTCAGATTCTTCGTTGACTTTTTTTTTTTAGAAAACTTTATTAATCTTTTATATCTTTTAAAAACAAACAAAAAATATAAATACCTTGACATTGACAGTTTGTGGCATTCATCTCCTATGCTTCTATTTTGTGCATTATTTACAAATATATACAATTTATGCGAATGTAGACATTTAACCTATATGTTGCTTATCATTAATTCTTTCATCATCCATCTCTCTTAGTTCAATCCAATCCTACCATTTTTTTTTGCAAGTCCTATAACACTCAGACTCCTCTTTATCTCATAACATCAGGGTTAATTTATCCATTTCAGCACAAGTCATTATTTTTTGGATAATCAATTCATTTGGTGGTTTACTTTTATGCTTCCAACATTGGGCATAGGCAATTCCTAGCCGCCGTTAAGATATGTAATAGTATATATTTTATATTTCTCTCATATTTCTTTTTAAATATCCCCAACAAGAATAATTCCGGTTCCAATTCTATTTGTTCGTTAGTGATCTCTTGCAATCATTTTTTTTTTTAAATTTTTAGCCAGTATTTTTGAGTCTCCGGGAAGGAAGGTTCTTCGTTGACTTTCAGCGACCCAACAGAAGAGAGATTTTTTTTTTCTCCCCTATAAAGTTACGCCTTCATAACTCGACGCAAAAATTCTCTCCTCACGCTTGTCTTGGTGGGTTTTTTTTCTTTCCTGGCCAGGTTACTCTTTATTTGTTCAAAGAACTGCCGATGCGTCTCTGGAAACCGTCTGCTTCCGAAGTTGCCCTGATCCGTGACTGGCTCCTGAATTACAACTTGACAGAAGTCGAAAACAAACTCGCTTGCATTATCCTGGAAGAGATGAACTGGGGCCCTGGCGACCAGCACGTGTGTATAAAGTTTACTCCGTGAAGCAGGCGACGTCTTTAATTTTAGCTATCGCAGAGCCTCTTCAGAGTTCGGGGTCGAAACGTTGGGATCTTGGTGGTCACTGGGCTTAGTTGCCTTGCAAATGTTTCCCGTCAAATCATTTCAAATGTTATCCCTAATTTGGTAATGAATTGTTTGCAAGAAGAAAACCAAGCTGAGGGAACACCAGAATCCCAGAGTGCCTCTCCTCTCCTCTCCTCTCCTCTCCTCTCCTCTCCTCTCCTCTCCTCTCCTTCCTCTCCTCTCCTCTCCTCCTCTCTCCTCTCTCCTCTCTTCTGTCTCTCCTCTCCTCTCCTCCTCTCTCCTCTCTCCTCTCTTCTGTCTCTCCTCTCCTCTTCTCCTCTCCTCTCCTCTCCTCCTCTCCTCTCCTCTCCTCCCTCTCCTCTCCTCTCCTCTCCCTCTCTTCTCTCTCTCCTCCTCTCTCCTCTCCTCTCCTCTCCTCTCCTCTCTCCTCTCTCCTCTCTCCTCTCTCCTCTCTTCTGTCTCTCCTCTCCTCTCCTCCTCTCTCCTCTCTCCTCTCTTCTGTCTCTCAAGTCTCCTGTTCTTTTCTGTCCCTCTCTTCCTCTGTCACTCTTCCTTTCCTCCCTTTTCCTCCTCCCCATTCCTCTTCCCCCTAGTCTAGGTCCCCTTTCCTTCCCCCTCCCCCCAGGTTCCCCTCCCTCTCCCCTCCCCTCCCCCTCTCCTAGGTCCCCTTCCCTCTCATTTACTTTCCCCTCTCATCCTCTGCCCACCCTTCCCCCTTCCCTACGTCCCCTCTCCTCTGACCTCCCCCTCCCCTGAGGACCCAGATTGTTGGGGGCAAGAGGCAGACCCTGTAAACTGCTTAGAGAGGGCTGTAAAAGCACTGGGAAGCGGTATATAAGTCTTAAGCGCCATCGCTAATTCCTCTCCCCTCTCCCCTCCCTTCTCCTCCTTCCTCCCTCCCCTCTCCCCGGATGAAGTTTATGCATCTTAAAGTTTCTGAGTTTGAATAATGGGATTTACCAGTCAACAGTCTTCACCTTCTAAAGGTGGCTTTCCGTTGAAAAGAATATACGCCAGGATGGTTCTTTTAAACGCATGAGACTTAATACATTGTTTTCCCTCTAGTAATTTTGGTTTCGTTTAAAAGCGTATAGACGACTACCTAGAACTTCCCGTGTCCTATTTCTGGCACGGTTTTGTGTCTGACATAAATAAATAAATGAGATGTTTAAAAGGGCAACCACCTAACTACCAAATGTGGGGCGCACAAATGTCTCCTTGTCTTGGAAATCAGCTGGATTGCTTTTGAACAACAGGGTCACCTTCACGTCGGCCCAGCAGTCCACGCGGAGGTGGCGTTGATGATCCTAGAAGCTTATCAGAAGCATCTGCCCCAGAAGCCGTACAGTGGACTCCTCTCTGAGAGCTTCAAACAGGTGCCTGCCTTCCATTGCTTTTGAACCTTCTCCCGGTTGAAGCAATTGGTCATATTCAACGTAGTTGTCAAAAAGAAGCAATTTTATAAGTTCTCCCAGTTTTCCTGGAGCCATAAGCTAAAAAAACCTGATCTCAGATGGACTTCCGTGAGCTTGGTGGTTTTCTTGCAGACGTTTCATTACCCAACTAGGGAACATCATCAGTGCTGATGAGCGTGGGATTTGCTCCCTTGTTTATGCAGGGTATGTTGCTCTAAACCAGGGGTCTCCAACCTTGGCAACTTTTAAGACTTGTGGACTTCAACTCCCAGAATTCTCCAGCCAGCAAAGCTGGCTGAGGAACTCTGGGAATTGAAGTCCACAAGTCTTAAAGTAGCCAAGGTTGGAGACCCCCGCTCAATACAAGCAAGGGGCAAGATCCCACACTCTCTAGCCCTGATGATGTTACCTAGTTGGGCAATGAAACGTCTACAAGAAAACAACCAAGCTCAGTTCAAGAACTCCACATCCCTTCATCCCTGGACTAAAAATAATTCACTTCTATTAAAACTGAACTAGTTTGACACTGCATCTTAAATGTTCCTTTTTAATCACACTTATGACTAACGCCCACGCTCACATAACGATTCCTCATGCGCACATGATCAAAATCCAGGAGCTTGGCAGCCGACTCATAGTTATGATTGCAGTTAACTTTTCACTTAACACTTGTGGCAAGGAAGGTGATTAAAATGGGGCAAAAGTCACCTAACAACTGTCTTGTTTAGCCGCAGGAAGTTCAGGTTCAATTGCAGTCGTAAGCTGAGGACTACCTGTAACTCCTAACATGTCTTGTGGATTGACAGCTGAGCAGTTTTTTTAAACAGTAAAGGACTTTTGTTCTGTTGAGATGAACTGAAGGATATTGGACAACTCTTTGGACTAGAACAGAATTCCTCAACTTTTCTCGATGGCCTGGAGCATGGGGTGGGGTGGGGGAAGGGAGAGAGAATATTGGGGATGGTTTTGTGGGAAGGGCAGGCGCATACGCATGTGTGAGCATGGCCTTGAACACCTGCGATGCTCGCACGAATGAGGCCCCGAGCACCCAAGATGCCTGCATGAGTGGAGCTCCAAGCGCCTGTACTAGTGGGGGCCCTGTGTGTCAACTCATAAAATATTTCTTTGGTCTTTTTAGAGTTGCCAACAGAAAGGGAGAGGGAGGAGCAGTGCAGCAGCTTGCAAACTGAAACTGCATTCCATCAATGTTTTCAAAAATAGTAACTAGGTGACCGAAGTTTCTGCCGTGCAAAATTCTAACTGGAGAACATGATGGATGACTCTTGGCTATGGAGGTGTCCCATTGGAGAATAGGAATTACGATACACCCAGGGGGTGGGGGAAAACCAGGGTCAAGGTTGACAATGAATGATGTGTCTCAAGAGTCGGCTACACCCAGGCCATGCTGGCATGTTTACTCTTAATAAATCTTCTTTAAGTTTTTGGAAGTTTGGCTCGAGAGTCGTGATTTAAATGGGGGTAACTGCCAGATCCATGCTGTTCAAAAAAACTGCTCAGCTGTTCAATCCAAAAGACACCCTGCACCCGTGATACACAAGCAGGGTCCCCCAAGCTCCTATGACACTTGCACGAGTGGGGTCCTGAGCCCTCGCCACAACTTGCACGAGTGGGGCCCCAAGTACATGGGACACTCACGCGAAGTGGGCTGTGCGCACCAGCCGTCTGCTTATGAGACCCGGTTGTGATTAGGCCGTGGCCCCATAGTGGACATGGCCCACAGGTTGGGAACCCTGCCACTAAAAGACCTCCGGAATCTCTTCCAACTCTGTTAATCTGTTATGTCGCTTCTGTTTCTCCAGGTCTCCTATCTGGCCAGCATTGTCCGTTATGGGGAAACTCCAGAAAGCTCCTTCAATCAGTGGGCCTGGGGGATGGTTTTGAGGTTAAAGCTGCACATGAACGATTACGGCGTGCAGGGACACTGGGCTCCAGCACTGATACCTGACTTGGCGGATTCGCCCACCTTTCACCCGCTGCTGAAGGCGGTCAGATCTAGCCTCCCAATTGGCTGCTACCTTGCCTTGGCTATGTCCGCTGTTGGCCACAGGTAAATATTCATTTTTCTTTGTGCTTGCAACGGATGTTTCCTAAACATATCCGTAGTTTCTTGGAAGCTCCGATAACGTTTTTTTCTCCTTATGGCTAAGTTTGGATGTCAGGGACTACCATGCCCCTGTCGGAATCTGACTCGGAGGAGGAAGCTGAACAGCTGACAGGGAGCGGGAGTGTGACTCCATTGGCTGTGAAGGAAACTGGGGAAGGGCAAAGTCCGGCTGGGCAGAGCAGGGGAGAGGTAGAACAAGGAAGAGGGAATTCAGAGGAAGACCCAGGCCCACCCACCCCCTTCATTCTAGGGCATGCAGGGAGGAACAGAAAAGAGAGCAACGTGAATGGCTTATGGGGGAGGAAAGGGCCCTGATTCCCTTCATTAGCTGCAGCTGGGAACACTGTGTATAAAAAAGGCAAGCTGCGCGCAGCAAGCTGTTGGGACAAAATCGTGAATTTATCTGGTATTGTCGTGGCTTATCTGTGTTCCTGGCATCTTCCCAACTGTATGAGTTTTGCCGTGCTTTCAAGTTTGAAATTCCTGCTCCTGCCCTGCCAAACTAATTACTGCAACTTGGTTTGTTTGGATTTTAAGTTACAGTCTGTATGTATCTTGTTTTGGACTGAATTTCCTACAGTCAAAGGCTGTTCCTGGGAGAGTTTTTCTCCAGCCCGAAGGTAACCTGGACATTGGGGGCAAAGTTGGAGATAATAAAGGGACTCTTCTTGCTTATCTGACTGTGTCGCCTTTGTGCCACGCCCCTTTGGGTCATCACAGGGATGGCCAGGATAGTAAATAATTCTGGTTTAGTCGCAGTGGTTTCCTTTGTGAATTTCATGTGGCTTTCTCAACGAGCAGCATTCGAGCATATCGTTTGTGGTTTTGTGGGTCTGCTTTACAAATACGGATCATTGTGACTTCCTAATGATTATTATTGTTGTACCTTATGATTCTTGACTCTTAATGACTCTTTATGTACACTGAGATACACTTATGCACCAAAGACAAATTCTTTGTACATCCAATCACATTTAGCCAATAAAGAATTCTATTCTGTTCTGTTCCATTCCATATTTTCTATTCTGTTCCATTCCATTCCATATTTTCTATTCTATATTTCTATTTCTATTTCTATTGCTATTGCTATTGCTATGTTTATTCCTATTCTATTCTATTCTATTCTATTCTATTCTATTCTATTCTATTCTATTCTATTCTATTCTATTCTATTCTATTCTATTCTATTCTATTCTAACGTGCTGTCTGCTTAATAACCATTCACTGTGGATAGCAAAGGGCAGGGTTGGAAATTTGTGGCTGAAAACACAAGGCAGTACAGTCCCAGTGACAGTTGTTCTCATCACCTATGGCAAAACCTGCCAATCAAGTCTCATTCCATCAGAATAAATGTTACCACCTTGGAGCTTCTGTGTTGCTAATTTTATTCAGAATAAGGTGTTTTGTCGTCCCCCGCCCCCCGCTGGTAAAGATGGCTTGAAATCTTCCCATTTCTTTCTTTTTCTTTTTGAATTACAATTCTCAAAGTTCTCTTCATAGGAAACCATAATAGCTAAGCCAACATAGGAGTAATTCGTTACAAACAGGTGGGCATCTGGATAGAACATCTGAGAACCCATTTTCCTATCTAGCTTAAAGAGGAGGATCTTGAAAAGAAAGAAGTTTGATGCCAGGGGTTGGAAAACATCTGTCCTCAAACTTAACCCGAGCTTAAAACCAAAAGGAAGCCCAGTTTTAAATGTTATCCTTCAGCCCTTCCTCTATCTGTGAGAGCTAACTTGGATTTAGCTAACTTGGATCCGTCATCATCATCGTTTAACGACCCCATAATCCCTCGTGGGGTGGAGTCTGGGCAGCTGAATGGAGCTTAGGGTTTACTGGCCGGATGCCCTTACTGTTGCCAATGCAGAGTTTTGTTTGGCAGATATATATTCTCAGTGTGCCCAGAGAGAGAAAAATATCTTCCTCTACCTAGGATCGAACTCTCAGCCTCCTGCTTGTGAGGTGAGACCTCCACCTCTAGGCCACCGCAACACTCTTTGGATTTAGCACCCGTGAACCTGCAAAAAGAAATCTATTTTGTTTCTTTATGTTGATAGCATTGAGAAGTTCTGTGCTGAAGGGATCCCTTATTTGGGCATTCTGGTACAATCGCGACATTTGAGAACCGTCGTCCACGTCCTGGATAAGGTGTTGCTTCTCTTCTACCCGTGCCATTATTACCTTCTCAAGAACGAAAAGTGAGTTTCAGAATTACCTTGTTCTTTATCATGGTTTGGGCTGGTCTTTTATCTACTTTATAACAAATCTCCTTTATAACATTTGTCCTTTTTATATCCCCATATTTCGAGCTTCAGTTTTTATTATCGTAACCATTGGTAAAATAAGTCCCCTATCACAAAGTATTCAGTTTCTTCTTTTTCCTTAATTGTAACCGTTAATCTATCCATTTCTGCACATTCTAATTTTTTATTATTATTATACTCTTATCTGCCAGGATCTCATCACTTTTCCATTGTTGTGCAACTACAATTCTGGCTGCAGTTAATACATGTAAAATCTTCTATTTATATAAAAGTGAAATGCCACTCACACATCATAACAAAGTCTCCGGAACCGTAAAGCCTACAAACTTGAAATTTGGCACCTATATTCCTCTTGCCTTCTAGGTGCTCCCTAAGAAAGGATTTTCCGAAATGACCATCAGAGCATTAATATTTCCTATATTATTATTATTAACACGCTCTGATGCTAAGGAGTTCTACTTCCCCTCCCCACCTGAAAATAAATCTGTTCCAAAGGCAAAACACAAGCAGAGGAGAGGAGTTTCAGTTTCACAGCACCAAGCAGCTTTAGTACAGAATAGTTGAGCAAAGCCACGCCCAGGCTCCTTGCTGTCTCCTTGCTTACAGAGCAAATACTATTTCAGTTTCCAAACAGCCCTCAACTCTCTCACACGCTGACAGGACACTTGCCAGATGAATAATGATGGATGCTGGCAGACAGAGGCAGAATATTTTTCTGCTTATTTTCCTCCCCCAAAACTTAAGCCCGACCACATAGTTTTGTAGCGAAGCACGGGTGTCCAGCTAGTCAAATATATAGTCCTTTTATCATACTTTCCCAGCAGAATGCCCAATAAGAATATTTTTGGCTTCAAATCTATATGCTGCTTTATCATTTTTTGCCAACCAAGTATGTTGGACTACCTGTATATTGATAGGCCCAGGGGTGGGCTGTTGGAGTCTCACAGGCATTCGGGAGAGCCCCTAGCTAAGATTCTGTGCAGTTCGGAAAATCTCCAAATCCCACTCCTGGCTGGCTCTACCCACCCAGGAGCCCCCATGTAGCTCGTTTTGGGTGCAGGGCCCATGTGGAGCCTCAGGAAGAGTGAAAAACGGGCCTCTCAGAAATTTGGGAAGGCTGGAAATGGCCCTGTTTCCAACCTCCACAGCCTGGGGAAGCCGTTTTCGCCCTCCTGGAGGCTTGAGGAAAGCCTCCGGAGTCCGGGGAAAGCAAAAAACGCCCCTCCTGCCACGGTGCAGGAGGCCGACTAAGCCACACCCACCATGGCCACACCCACCCAGCAACCCTTAGCAGAGAACCCTTAGCTAAAAAATTTTTGAAGCCCACCCCTGGATAGTCCCACTTGTTATGGGTTGCTCCGACTGAGTCCAAAGGCTCTTTCAGCGTTGGGATGGAGGCGGGGTTTTGGTTGGGGTTGGGGGGGGGGTGGGGAAATATGAATGGAGAAACCTCTGCCTGTGATTGGATAATTAAGATGGCCAACTTGTCTGTGGCTTCCCTAGGTTTCTCTCCTTCTTCCACCAGTTCCTTCAGCTGGACAGCGGGGTTCCCCAAGGGATGACTCAGCAAATGACCCACAGGGTGACTCAGCATTTGACCGGCACGAGTTACGGCAAAAACATTACGCTGTTGAACTCCATGATTCAGGTCAGGAAATAGAAGCGCCTCGGGGTGTGTGTGTGTGTGTCCCTGAAGATCCTTATTCTGGTGTTGGAAGAAATGTCCATCTGGGTTCAGTTCCAAGTGGGGGAAAAAGGCACTGGAAACATGGAGGCTGTTTGGAAAGATGGTTTAATGGTGGACAGGACCACGTGGCTTGGAGCGCTAAAGAAGGAAGGGCTGAGGTGCTGAGATTCCGGGGGTTTTATACCGTCTGTTGGGCTTTGAATTTGAGCTTGTGTTCTGATTGGTTGTCAGACTCCCATGGGGTCTGTGCAGGAGCAACTCTGTAGGCTGTCCTGCGTACAGTACAGGACTGTCCTTGGTTGACTCTTGCTAGGCGATGATGTAATGAAGAGGGCTTTGGGCAATTCCTATTATAGCTCTCCCTGGAATAGATCTTTGTTAGGTAAAATAGACTGGCTCAGGCCTTAATGGAAATATTAGAAAATGAATATCTATAACAGATAATCAGAGTTGGAAGGGACCTTGTAGGTCCTCTAGTCCAACCCCCTGCCCAAGCGAGAGACCCTACACCATTTCTGACAAATGGCAGTCCAGTCTCTTCTTGAAAGTCTCAAGTGATGGCGCTTCCACAACTTCTGAGGGAAACTTCTGTTCCGTGGGTTGATTGTTCTCACTGTCAGAAAGTTTCTCCTTATTTCCAGATTAAATCTCTCCTTGTTCAGTTTCCATCCATTATTCCTTGTCTGGCCTTCAGATGCCTGGGGAAATAGCTTGACCCCTTCCTCCTCCCTGTGGCAGCCCCTCAAATATTAGAAGACTGCTATCCTGTCTCCCCTGGTCCTTCTCTTCCCTAGACTAGCCAGGCCCAGTTCCTTCAACCGTTCACTGTATCTTTTAGCCTCCAGTCCCTTCATCATCCTGGTTGCTCTTCTCTGTACCTTTTCTACAGTCTCAACATCTTTATAATGCAGTGACCAAAACTGGATGCAGTACTCTAGGTGTGGCCTTACTAAGGCTTTATAGAGGGGTATTAGTACCTCCCTTGATCTCAATTGTATCCCTCTGTTAATGCAAGTTAAGATTGCATTGGCTTTTTTGGCTGCTGCTACACACTGCTGGCTCATATTTAGCTGGTTGTCCACTAAGACTCCAAGATCCGTCTCACAGTTACTGGCCCATTAACCAAGGTGTGTGTGTGTTGGGGAGGGGATGAGTTTCTCCCTCTTTGAGATTCTGCTTCTGTTTTAGGGGAAATATTCTGCCTTTTTAATAATCCTAAAATATTTCCATTTTTCTAGGAAAGGGGTGGGTGCTAACTTTCTACACCGGTTTCAATCAGATAAGGAGAACCAGGAAACAAAAACAAAGTAGTCCTCAATTTACAACCTTTTGTTAATGACTGTTGCAAGTTACAATAGCAATAGCACTTACGTTATCACTGTTTCTTTCCCCTTTTTCACCTTCCATTTTAAGACTTAATAAATAACTATGTTTTCTTGATTAGCTTTTTATCCACACCTCATAGTATTAGATCAAATATTGTTGGCTCTTTATAGAAACCATATATATCTTTACCTCTTTTTCATATCTTGATTGCATTTGCAAGTGTGGCCACCATGTAAGGTCCACCTCTTGATTTAGCAGTTGTTGATTAGTTTTAAGTTCCCCTTTCTCATTTAAAATATCTTTATACGTTACCATTTTTTCCAAGTTTACCACATTTTGATGTGTCAGAGCTGCCGTTGTAGAGAGCCAGACTGGTATCTTCATGTAGTTTTTTGCTTTAACTTTTCCTCATACTAGGAGTAGGGCATTCCTGACATAATGTCTTTGAAAGTGTCTATATATTTTATTTTTTATCATACCACAGTCTTATATTTTCATCATACCACTCAGACTTATATACGGCTTTACAGTGCTTTACAGCCCTCTCTAAGCACTTTACAGAGTCAGCCTATTGTCCCTCAACAATCTGGGCCCTCATTTTACCTCAGAAGGATGGAACTGTTCTCACCAAGACTTCCTGAGATAATAACAATCACACACTGTTCCCCAAAAACTTTTTTTATTATTATTTCAACTGCTGTGAATAATATGCATTCATGACCTGTAATGAGTCCCAAACAGTTTATGAATAGTCCAACAGAAGTCTACCACAGTCCCTCAGGATAAGGCTGATAAGCACCCACCTTTATCTCCCTTGAAATACTGCCAATTAGATGTTCTACAAGGCCAAATGGCGCACAAAGTCAACACGGAGCTTCAGAGTTTAAACAGACCAGAACGAACAAAGTTGCTTCCTGCAAAGGCTCCTGTCCCTTTGCTCCTCCTTTATAACTTATGGGAGAGGCCAATCACCTCCAAGCCTTACTCCCGAGTCGCCCCTTTTGTCTTAACTGTTCTTGCCTTCTGGCAGCTCTGTGCAAGAGCACACTGGGAACAGTCTCCCCCGGTTCCTCTGCCTCGCTGATGTCAGATACTGGAGACTCCGGAGTCAACACATAACTTTCAGATGGCCCTGGCCCTTTCTCTGTGTCGGAGGCAGATCCCTCACCCGAGTCCTCCCCAGACTCCAAAACTGCCCCATGTTCCTCCTCACTGTGCGACTCTGCTGCCAGTTCCGCGGACCACAACAGCTGAAGGCTGGGTCAACCTTGAGCCTGGTGAGATTGGAACTGTCAAACTGCAGGCAGCTGGCAGTCAGCAGAACTAGCCTGCAGTACTGCGCTCTGACCACTGCGCCACCATGTCTCATAATACCGCTCACAATAGCACTAAAAGTATGACTTACAGACAGTCTCAAACTGTTGCAGCATCCCCGCTGTCATATAATGAAACTAGGGGAACTTGGCATGTATTTACGATGGTTGTACAGTCCTTGCGGAGGGACGGGGGGGTGTAGGTGCGATTGTCATTTGTGACTTTACTAGGGAGCTTCCAACAAGCAGAGTCAATGAGGGAAGCCAGGAATTTCTTAACGACTGCACGATCCCCTTAACAACTGTTGTGATACGTTTAACAACCATGGCAAAAAAAAAGGGGGTCATAAAACGGGATGGGACTCCCTTAACAACCGCCTTGCTTTTAGCAATGGAAATCTTGACCTCAATTCATGGTCATAAGTCGAGGACCGCCTGTGTAGGACTCGGATCTTTCCCCCTTTTGACTAAGTCACTCTCTGCTTTATTTTGACAGAGCCACATTTTTATGAGCAGCCACCCCGGTGGAATCGGCCCGGCTGCCGTGTTGGAATTCTGGGTCCAGGTCTTGACCAGCCAACAGCTTTGGCACAAGGAGAGAGCCGTCCTCAAACTGATGGACGGTTTGTGCCAAGCCGCCTTTCAGTTCAACCAAGAGGATTGTGTGCAGAAGTTGCTCTATCAACAACACAAGGTATGGGTCCCCATCGTCACTGACTCTTCTGTCCCAAGGACCGGCCCATAGATTTCCACTGCTCTCCTCTCCTCTGCCTTATGCACATCTGCGTGTCAGGCACTGGACCCAGTTGTTCCTCCTCTTCCTCATCAACCACCTCCAGACCTAGGGGCTGTTGACTCTCTACCTGAGGGCTGATGGATGATCCAGGCTCTGCCTCTCTCTCTCTTACACACACACAGAGCTCCATTTCCTCATCCCCCTCAGAGCGCTGATGCTAACCCTGACTCCCATGCCTCCTCCTCCTCCTCCTCCTCTTATTCGACTGCTAGAGGGACCAACGGCCGACAGGCCACAATAAATCCACAGGCTTCTCCAGTGGATTGAGATCTTGTAGGATAATGGCCCCCAACCTTTTGGACAACCTGTGGAGAGAAAATTTTCACGGTCCGGTGTGAGCGTGGTTTCACTTGCTGCCTGCATCCCACGGATGGGACTTCGCTTGTTTGTGTGGCTCAATTTCTGGCATTCCACAGCCCGTTGCCGGTCCATGGACCTGGTATTGTGAACCCCTATTGTAGGAGAATAGCAGGCAGAACTGGAAGGTGGCGTTAAGTGCGTCATCAGCTTAGAATCCTTACATTGCCACAAATGGTCTAAGACCAAGCCCTCCTGAAGTCACTTGACCGTCATATGGGGCCAATTTAGTGTTGAACGTTAGTTGACTAGATTCTTATATATAAATTTGAATAAATCTTTTGTGCTGCAACTTGACGGATGGTCCCGATCCTTTGCACCCAACAGATCTTACCCAACGGGATCAGTGAAACGCCGCAAGATTCGTTAACCGTGTTCCTAAGATCTCTCGCCAGCTTTTGATGATTTTGCAATATTCTCTCCATTAAAAAAAAGTACACATTTGAAAAAAAGTAATTTTGCAGATCCAAAGATATTATTTTAAGGGAGTGGTGCAGCGGCCTAGAGGTGGAGCTCTCGCCTTAACCATCAGGAGGCTGTGAGTTCGATCCTAGGCAGCGGCAGATGTTTCTCTTTCTCGGCACACTGCTCCGCATTGGCAACAGGAACAGTATCCGGCCAGTAAATCCTAGCTCCATTCAGCTGCCCAGACTCCACCCCGCGAGGGATTATGGGGTCATTAAATGATGATAATGGATCCAAGTTAGCTAAATCCAAGTTAGCTCTCACAGATAGAGGAAGGGCTAAAGAATAATATTTAAAACTGGGCTTCCATTTGGTTTTAAACTCGGTTCAAATTTGAGGACAGATGCTTTCCAACTCTGCATTGTCGAGAGGAATGGCATCCGGCCAGTAAACGCTGAGCTCCATTCAGTTGCCCCGATTCCCCCCGATGTAAGGGATTACGGAGTCATTAAAAGACGATAGATAGACGGAGGGAGGGAGGGAGATATGGAGATTATAGGTCTGGTAGCTCCTGCAGGCAAGCCTAGTGAAATATAACAGCCTGGATAGAAATATTTATATATTTTGCTTCTTATGAGTGTTTTTTTTTTAATTGAGACACTTTTTAATTAATTTATTTTTTGCATTAGAAATCTCCTTTTGATTAGAACGCACACAAAAAGTGGCACGCACACACATAACACACACATTACAAGAGAAGCTAGGATTCAAATTTTCTTGTTTACAGAGAAAGGAAAATTGGATTATTACCCTTCTCTAAAAATGAGTCTGTTAATGGTAGCTGATTAAACACAGCCGACATGAATTAAATAGCCATATTTTTTGGGAACGAGCGTTATAAATGAATCTCCTTGCTGCATGTTAACCTGGAAGCATCACACGATTTGCTCATTAGCTAAACTACATTTGTCTGAATTGGCACAATACCTAAAGCCATAAATTGTATTTTATAACCGTAATGGTTGGGACTACAGAATGGGCCCTGCTAAATCCAAACAAGTTGAGTGATGGATTGACACAGTTCTTTTAAAGTAGATTTTCGATGGGCCCTAACCAGGGATCGACATTTATTTTTTAAAATTTCAGTCCCAGAATTTTTTTTAATGTTTCTTTGTTATGGAAGGACTCTGTAAAGAAGGCAGCTTTGTCTTAACCCACATGTCTTCTCTTTTCCTCAAATTTCCCAGAATGCTCTGGGCTATCACAGCGACAAAGGGCTGCTATCTTCCTTGGTCAGCTGGATTGTGGCAGGCAACATCACACCGTCCTTCATAGAGGGAAATGCTAATTCCACGCAGGTAAAGAAAGCATCCTGGAGTTGATGGACTAAAATTTTGCTTGGGGTTTATGGCCCGTTCTCGTAGGAAATAACCAGGTGGTGCCTGAAGGTGGGGTCAAATGTGCTATCAGTTTTGCAGCCACAAGAGACGTAAGTCCTTGCCACTGTGAACTCCTTGGACTCTTTATCTAGTGCCAATTTGCCTTGATCATTACTAAATCACATTCTTGTGCAGAGATACCATGGGAAAAATTTTTAGTGCTATGAACACAACTTTTGTTTCTGTTGCACCTGATGCTTCTTAGCTTCTCATAAAACCATCTTCCTCCATAGACTTAAGATGGCCTTGCAAGACCATGTAGAGGAGACATGATTGTTGTCATGCCCCTGTCGGAATCTGATTCTGAGGGGGAAGCCAAGCAGCTGACAGGGAGTGGGAGAGTGGCTCCGTTGGCTGTGGAGGAAACTGGGGAAGGGCAAAGTCCAGCTGGGCAGAGTAGGGGAGAGGTAGAGCAAGGCAGAGGAAATTCAGAGGAAGACCCAGGCCCACCCCCTCTTCATCCTAGAGTACGCAGGGAGGAATGGAGAAGGGAGCAACGTGAGTTGCGTGGCTTACGGGGGAGGAAAGGGCCCTGATTCCCTTCATTAGCTGCAGCTGGGAACACAGGGTTTAAAAAGGAAAGCTACGCACAGCAACTTGTTGGAATCAAATTGTATCTATTATCTTCGAGGCTTATCTGTGTTCCTGGCATCTTCCCAACTGTGTGTGTTTTGTTAGCCTTTCAAGTCTGCAATTCGCTCTCCTGCCCTGTCAAGTGAATTACCACAGCGTGGTTTGTGTGGATTTTTATTTACAGTTTGTATGTACTCTGTTTTGGGACTGAATTTCCTCCACTTTAAAGACTGTTCTTGAGAGAGTTTTTTTTCTCCAGCCGAAGTTGGGGGCAAAGTTGGAGGCACTAAATGGACGCTTCTTACTTATGTGACTACGTTGTCTTTGTGCCACGCCCCGGGTCATCACAATTGTGCTTTCTCCTAGAATGGGGAGGCAGGGAATGCTACAGGTGAGTTTAGGACGTTTAAGGCATGGAGTCTTGGCTTCCACCCCCAGCCACCCGCCTCAGCCCATTTACAGCCAGATTCCCTGCTCCGCTGGCCCTCCCCCGGCCATGTGTTAATAATAATAATAATATAGGAAATACTAAAAATGCTCTGATGGTCGTTTCGAAAAATCCTTTCATAGTGAGCACCTAGAAGCCAAGAGGAACATACATCCCGAATTTCAAGTTTGTAGGCTTTACGGTTCTGGAGATTTCGTGATGATGCGAGAGTGTGGAATTTCGCTTTTATATAGATAGACAAAATAAATAAATAAACAGACCAATGTTGCTTTCTAATTTACAGGTTTGGTTTGCATGGAGTGTTCTGAATATGGAGTCCATATTTGAAGAGGATTCCCAGCTCCGTAGAGTTGTGGTGAGGGAGTTGGTTACCAATTCCGATTCACCGGAGCAGACTCTGAAGGTAAATCCGCAAATTATTCTTTATTTAAATAACATCTCCCAGAACGATGGTTTTTCCCGGCCCACCACCTGAAGGATGTGAGATATTGATAAAAAAAAAAAGAATATTTGTAGCTTTCAGGGTTGAAACGAGGGGTCCTCGGTGCTCTATGAGCTTGTTTGTTTTCTTTCAGACGTTTCATTACCCAACTAGATTACATCATCCACGCTAGTTAGGAAAGGGCTTTGCAGAGCTCTGCAAAACCCATTCCTTGCCAGCACTGATGATGTTACCTAGTTTGAGCAAGGAAACATCTGCAAGAAAACAACCAAATTCGGAGAGCATCAACAATGTGAGGTGTTGCCAAACCTTTGATTAGCTGAAACCGCTCCGTATTTCTCTTTGGATAATACCTTGTATTATTTACATTTGAGGAGACTAGAATCATAATATAAATTCTCAAAGAGATTTTATTCAGTTACTCCTTTTTTTAAAAAAAGCTAAGTTTTGTTTAAGCATTTTAAAACAACTTTATTCTTTAAAAAAAAAAAGACAAAATAACAAAAAGAAAACTTTGAGGGAGAAAGATCAAAAAAGGGAAAAAAAAGTTATAAAGTCACAAAAAAGGGAGGGACTGACTTCCTACTTTTTTTCAGTACAGGTACAAATAAATAGGACATTAAACTTTTGATGTTGTTATCCATTCATTTGAGTCTTATTCTGTGATTCTGTGGGCCAGTTCTGTTCACGTTTTCTGGATCTTGCGCTAAAACGACACTCGAGTTAAAAAGGAGACATGAAAACGTATATACGCAGATTATAACAATCCAAATAACGTTAGCCTATAACAAGAAGTTTCTTGCTCTGAGGTTAAACATAAGCAAAAATAAATATAGTGGACCTGCACTATAATAAGAATTAAAACACACAATATTTTCATCATCCTAACAAATCTAATTGCCAAATCCTCAAAGCAGAACCGCATTTTTATCTTAAGCAAGAAGTCCAAGCGTGCTCTCCAGATGAAAACAAAGCGAGGTAATATTTTTGTCTTCCACCAAAGTAGCGAGTTTTGGCATCTCTGCCAACTCCATTCATTTCAAAACCCATTCCTCAGTTGTGGGAATTCGTGTTCCTTTCCACTTCTGCGCATACTAAAGTCTCCTGAGGCCGTTGTCGTCACCTATGGGAACAAAATCCTATGTTTTCTTTCAGTCTGCTTATCCATGATAACCTATGTTTTCTGACTCAAATAAGCACATCTGATCCCCATGCTTCTTGGCAGTCTTAACATTTCTGCCAAATATGTCAACATTTTAAAAAAAATAATTGTACTGTACCTCTCTTTTGGCAATGCTTCAGAACGGTGAAGCTGTGGGAATGAAATGTTATATAACAATGAATGAATCAATTACTGAACATCCTCTAACCCAAACTCCCTCCTTCTTTCCCTCCCACCTTTCTTCTTTTCCCCCTCCTTTCTCCCCACCTCCCCTCCCTGCCTTCCTTCCTTCCTCCCTCTCCCTCCCTCCATCCCCCCTCCCCATCTTCCTTCCTTCTCCTCCTCTCCTCCTCCCTCCCCATTTCTTCCTTTCCTCCTCAACTTCCTCTCCCTCTTCCCTCCCTGCCTTCCTCTCCCATCTCCCCTCCCCTTCCTTTCCCCTTCTCTCCCCTTCCCCCTCCCTCCCCTCCTTCCTTGCCTTCCTCTCCCTCGCTCCCCCTTTCTCCCTCCCTTCCTCCTATCTTCCCTCCCTGCCTTCCTCTCCCTCCCTCCCTCCCACCTTCCTTCCTTCCTCCTTCCTCCTTCCTCCCACTTCCTTCCTTCCTTCCTCCCTGCCTGCCTTCCTCTCCCACCATCCCTCCCACCTTCCTTTCTTCCCCTCCCTCCTCCTCCCCTTCTTTCTTCCTTCCTTCCTGCCTTGCTCCTTCCTTCCCTCCTTCTCTCCCTTTCTCCTTTCTTTCTTCCCTCCCACCTTCCTTCCTTCCTCCTTCCTTCCTCCCTGCCTGCCTGCCTTCCTCTCCCCACTATCTCTCCCACCTTCCTTTCTTTCCCCCTCCCTCCTTCCTCCCCTTCTTTCTTCCCTTCCTTCCTGCCTTGCTCCCTTCCTTCCCTCCTTCCCTCCCTTTCTCCTCCCTTTCTTCCCTCCCTCCCTCCTTCCTTCTGCAGAAAGCTCAGGCCCAGCTCAAGCTGCCCATCGTGCCTTCTCTGCAGCGCCTGCTGATTTACCGATGGGCTCACCAAGCCCTAAGCACCCCAGTGGATCACCCTCTCCTTCCTCTTATTTGCCAGAAATTCTTCCTTCTCTATTTGCAGCGCCCGGGATTGCAGGATGGGTGAGTGGACCGCTGGCGAACGATGGGAGGTTTTGTTGAATTGTGTGAGTTGATTTGAACGCTGAAAGACCCGTGTTCCAATCGTCTCGTCTTCTAGTTTCAAGAGAGAGTAGACTATAAGAGGCAGTTATGTCCAGTGGTTAAAGCCCCAGGATAGAAACCAGGAGACTGGGAATTCTAGTCCTGCCTTAGCCATCAAAGCCAGCTGTATGACTTTGGGTCAATCATTGGGAGACTGCGAGTTTTAATTCTGCTTTAGGCACAAAATCCAGCTTTGGGCCAGTCACTAGGAGACTGGGAGTTCTAGTCCTGCTTTAGGCCTCGAAACCAGCTATATGACTTCGCACCAATTGCCTGGAGACTGAATTCTAGTCCCACCTTAGACAGGATTGCCTACTGGATCCGTTTTGAACACTCCCTCTCTCTTAGCCCAACCAACCTGACAAAATTGTTGTTGCGGAGAAAATAAGAGGAGGAAGGTATGTTGGATATGTTCGCTGCCTTGAGTTATTTATCAAAAATATAAAGGAAGGATACAGAAATCTGAATGAATCAAAAAAAAAAGATATATGGGAAAGATCTCCATATATGCCCATATGTCCTAGAGAGCCCCACTCAACTCTGGTGAAAATATGTACACTGCTCAAAAAAATAAAGGGAACCCAAAAATAAGACATCCTAGATCTGAATGAACATTCTTATTAAATACATTGTTTATTACATAGTTGAATGTGCTGACAACAAAATCACACAAAAATTATCAACGGAAATCAAATTTAGCAACCCATGGAGGTCTGGATTTGGAGTTACATTCAAAATTAAAGTGGAAAAAAACACTACAGGCTGATCCAACTTTGGTGTAATGTCCTTAAAACAAGTCAAAATGAGGCTCAGTAGTGTGTGTGGCCTCCACGTGCCTGTATGACCTCCCTACAACACCTGGGGATGCTCCTGATGAGGTGGCAGATGGTCTCCTGAGGGATCTCCTCCCACACCTGGACTAAAGCATCCCCCAACTCCTGGACGGTCTGTGGTGCAACGCGGCATTGGTGGATGGAGCGAGACATGGATGGAGCGAGATGTCCCAGATGTGCTCAATTGGATTCAGGTCTGGGGAATGGGTGGGCAAGTCCATAGCATCAATGCCTTCATCTTGCAGGAACTGCTGACACACTCCAGCCACATGAGGTCTAGCATTGTCTTGCATTAGGAGGAAGCCAGGGCCAACCGCACCAGCATATGGTCTCACAAGGGGTCTGAGGATCTCATCTCGGTACCTAATGGCAATCAGGCTACCTCTGGCGAGCACATGGAGGGCTGTGCAGCCCCGTAAAGAAATGCCACCCCACCCCATTACTGACCCACTGCCAAACCGGTCATGCTAGAAGATGTTGCAGGCAGCAGAACGTTCTCCACGGTGTTTCCAGACCCTGTCACGTCTTTCACACGTGCTCAGTGTGAACCTGCTTTCATCTGTGAAGAGCACAGGGCGCCAGTGGCGAATTTGCCAATCTTGGTGTTCTCTGGCAAATGCCAAACATCCTGCACGGTGTTGGGCTGTAAGCACAACCCCCACCTGTGGACGTCAGGCCCTCATAACACCCTCATGGAGTTTGTTTCTGACCATTTGAGCAGCCACATGCACATTTGTGGCTCGCTGGAGGTCATTTTGCAGGGCTCTGGCAGTGCTCCTCCTGTCCCTCCTTGCACAAAGGCCGAGGTAGCGGTCCTGATGCTGGGTTGTTGCCTTCCTACGGCCTCCTCCACGTCTCTGGATGTACTGGCCTGTCTCCTGGTAGCGCCTCCATGCTCTGGACACTACGCTGACAGACACAGCAAACCTTCTTGCCACAGCTTGCATTGATGTGCCATCCTGGATGAGCTGCACTACCTGAGCCACTTGTGTGGGTTCTAGACTCCGTCTCATGCTACCACTAGAATGAAAGCACCGCCAGCATTCAAAAGTGACCAAACCATCAGCCAGAAAGCATAGGAACTGAGAAGCGGTCTGTGGTCACCACCTGCAGAACCACTCCTTTATTGGGGATGTCTTGCTAACTGCCTCTGCTTTCCACCTGTTGTCTATTCCATTTGCACAACAGCATGTGAAATTGATTGTCAGTCAGTGTTGCTACCTAAGCGGACAGTTTGATTTCACAGAAGTGTGATTGACTTGGAGTTACATTGTGTTGTTTAAGTGTTCCCTTTATTTTTTTGAGCAGTGTATATTTCAAAGAAGACCTTTAAAATATGTAATTTTTTTCTTTTTTAAAAAAATGTGCGTTAAGATTGGGAAAGAAAAGGCGCAGAATCATACCGTTAATTACACACCAGGAACACTAAAATCAGTTGGTTTCAGAGGTGGTATTCAGCCAGTTCTGACCAGTTCTAGAGAACCAATAGCAGAAATTTTGAGTAGTCCGGAGAACCGGCCAATCCCACCTCTGACCGGCAACACAACCCCATCTCTTCTCTGCCTCCCATCGAGTCCCAGCTGATCGGTTGGGTCTTCTTTGGTTGCCCTGCACAGGAGAACGGAGCTGGAAAGCAGGTTAGTGGGTTGGGGAGGGAATGGAGATTTTGCAGTGCCCTTCCCCTGCCACACCAACCAAACCACCTGATGCCCACCAAGCCACGCCCACAGAATGATAGTAAATAATTTTGAATCCCACCATGGTTGGTTTGTGTTGATTATAAACAGCAGGATTTCTGCTTTTAAGGCTACCCAACGATGGCTGCATTGGGAAGAGATTTTTCCAGAGTCCTGTTCACCTCAGCCTGTTGAATGACCTGAAGCAGCATCTGATTGAGGCCAGCGACTTCCACCATTCGGCTAGCAAAATGCTCCAGATGGACAGCCCAGCGGGTGGGAGCGAAAAACCAACAGCAAAAGGGTTCAGCAAGGCCAATTATGTGACTTTCCTGGAGCTTCACAAGGACCTTGTCAGGTAACCTCAGATGGCCTTCAGGTTGGCGTTTTCTTTGCTAACGTGGGAGTCCATGGATGCACAGAGGTTGGATGGAGATCCACCAAGATCTGTCCTGAATTGTCCCAAGCCAATGTAGCCTTCAGGAAGAAGTGATTCCATGGTGGACAAAGCCCAACATGCTTGTTTGAAGAACCCCTATCACAGTGAGGGCGAACCTTTTTGTTGTGGTGTGTCAAAAGTGCGCATGTGCTGGCACCCACAATGCAATGCGTCCCGCCCCCCCCACGCACACACAACACCCCCACCCCTTTACTTGCAGTGCACACGCGCATACCTCCCAGCTGATTTTCGGCCCATTTGAGGCTGTTTTCGCCCTCCCAGGAAGCCTCTGGCCCAACCGGGATCCCAAAGAGCAAACACAGACAAAGGCAGCAGCCCCCACCTTTTAAGGATTAATAACAAATTCTATTCTGAGGGCTGCTTTCCACTAATTTGCTCCGACAAGAAAGAGCCTTACCAAGTTGTTTGTCCAGGCTGCCAAAAACCCAGAGATAAAAACTAATTTACAAGATTCTCCAAATACGAACTAAGATGTCCACCAGTTGAGCTTAAGAGCTTCTTTGCTGTCTGCAAAGAACACTTTTCCAAACTTGGCTTTTATCTTCTTGAGGGAGGGGCCATTACCTTATAACCTTACTCCCGAGTCGCCTGTGCTGCTATAATTGTTCTTTCCTCCGAGAAATCCTTCGTGCACGTGCACTTGGCACAGGCTCCTCGGGAACCTCCTCATCGCTGCTGCCAGCCCCCACAATCTTTGAAGGCAGCAGTCCACTCCCTAATGGTTCTGGCCCCTCATCAGAGTCATCGCTCTCCTCAGCCATCTGCATCTGCTGCTGGCTAACCACAACAGCAGCCTTGGAAGGCCGAAAAATGGGCCTTCTGGAAATACCAGAAGTGCCCGTTTTCTACCTACGGAGGCCTCTGGAGCCTGGGGGAGGCCATTTTCGCTCTCCCAGGGGCTCGAGGGAAGCCTCTGCAGCCTCGTTAGGCTGAAAACAGGCCCGTTTTGGCACTTCCGGTATTTCTGGAAGGCCAGTTTTTCTGCCTCCCAAGGCTGCAGAGGCTTCCCTCGAGCCCCCAGGAGGGTGAAAACGGTTTCAAACGGGCCGAAAATCAGCTGGGAGGCACACGTATGCTCAGTGCAGGTAAGTTTGGCTGCGGCTCGCATGCCTGCACAAATGGCTCTGCGTGCCACCTGTGGCACCCGTGCCATAGGTTCGTCATCACGGCCCTATCAGGTTTCTGAGGACCTTTTTGGCTTCAGGATGGATGCTCAGATAATTTATGAAACTGGTTAAGTCATACTTTGAAAGCAACTGGGGATTCAGCCTGGTCTTTTATGTTTCTTTTGCATCATATACGGTCTGAAGATACTTGTGTGTGTTACATAACAACCAACAGGAGAGCTCCTGCTTCAAACCTTCTGTTTTGGATGTGTTTTCAGGCTCTTTACCACATTTGTTCTGTGGTTGGAAGAAGAAAGGTTTCAGAAAGGGGACATGTACATTCCCTCTTTGCCCAAGCAATACGACGGACATCGGCTTGCCAAGATCATGCAGAACCAGCAGGTAAAAAATGAACTTATCAGTTGGGTTTAGGCTGCGTAAGGATGATTTTTGAAATCATTACTGGTAGTCCTCGACAACGACCGCAACTGAACCCAAAATTGCTGTTGCTAAGCGAAACATAGGTTGAGTGAGTTTTGCCCCATTTTACAACCTTCATTGCCATAGTTGTGAAGTGAATCAGGGTAGTGTCAAGGCTCCGACAATACACCCCCATTCAAATCATAAGTCTCTAGCCGCATCTCTCAGAGTAAACAAAATTGATTTATTAGGAGAGACCATGTCAGCGTTTCCTGGGTGCAGCCGACTCTAAGACACATCATTCATTTCACCCTTGACCCTTGTTTTTCCCCCACCCCCTGGATGTTTATTCTCCAATGGGACACATCCATAGCCAAAAGTCATCAATCATGCTCTCCAGTAATAATCTTGTGCGCCAACAGCTTCGGCTGCCTAGCAATTATCTGAAGCATTTAAGGAATGCACTGCTTTTCCCCCTCCCTTTCTGCTGGCAACTAAAAGACCAAAGAAGTATTTTTTTTAGTTGACAGGCAGTTTGTTCAGTTCGTAACACAGGATGTCAAGTGAATCTGCCTTCCCCGTTGACTTTGCTTGTCAGAAGGTCACAAAAGGGGATCACATGACCCCAAGACACTGCAACCATCATAAATATGAGTCAGTTGCCAAGCATCTGGATTTTGCTCACGTGACCGTGGGAAATGCTGCAACAGTCGTAAGTGTGAGAAATGGGTCATAGGCCGCTTTTTTCAGTGCTGTTGTAACTTTGAAGAGTCACTAAATAAAGAGTTAAGTAAGCTGTTCTGACCAAGGCTTCCTGAGACATTAACAAACACGTTAGTCCCAAAAATCATTTGTTTTATTTCATGAATTATAGTCATTCACAGCCTGTAATGAGTCTTAAACAGTTTGTAAATAGTCCCACAGAAGTCTGCCAACATCCTTCGGGATATGTCTGATAAGCACACACCTTTATCTTTTTTGAAATGCTGCCAACTGCTAAATTGCCAATTAGTTGTACAAGACCAAACTGAGCACAAATTCAACATGGAGCTTCAGGTTTCAAACCGACCAGTACGAACAAAATTGCTTCCTGCAAAGGCTCATGTCCCTTTGCTTCTCCTTTATGTCTTATGGGAGGGCCAGTCACCTCCAAACCTGACTCCCGAATTTCCCCTTTTGTCTTAACTGTTCTTGCCTTCTGGCAGCTCTGCACACATGTGCACTGGGAACAGGCTCCCCCTGTTCCTCTGCCTCACTGCTGTCAGATTCTGGAGGCTCCGGAGTCAGCACATAACTCCCAGATGGCCCTGGCCCCATCTCTGTGTCGGACACAGATCCCTCATCCAAGTCCTCCCCAGACTCCAGAACTGGCCCTTGTTCCTCCCACTATCCGACTCTGCTGCCAGCTCTGCAGGCCTCTGGTGGACCACAACATAAGTGTTGTATTTCATACCTCTTTGGGGTTCCTTCTGAATCCTACTGTGATGACCCGGAGTGTAACACAAACGTAACAAAATCCAAAACATAAATAAATGTCCTTTAATGCCTCCAACTTGGCCCCACTGTTCAATAATTTTCAGCTGGAGATAAACTTATTCAAAAATAGTTTTCAAAAGAAAGCAATACAGTCCGAACTTAATGAGCAGATAGTTTTCAAAAGAAAGCAATACAGTCCAAACTTAATGAGCAGATAGAGGTGAAATAAAAACCAAAACAAACTACAATGAAGGAAATTCCACAGTGGACCAGGATAAGTAATTACCAACTTAAAGGAGATAACAAGGCACAGTCTGTTGGAAGGACGCCAACCAAGATAACTTTAGCCCAAAATAACACACGTTTTGCTTCTGGCAACGCTGTGTTTTAACTGTCTCTCTTATATACTATTTTCCCCAGCTACAACCAATGAGGGGGATCATGGCCACTTCCTCTCTCATAAGCCAAGTTGTTTCCTTCTCCATTCCTCTCTGCGTGCCCTAGGATGAAGAGGGGATGGGCCTGGTTCTTCATCTGACTGCCGGCCTCTGCCCTTCCCCAGTCTCCTCCACAACCTCCGGAGCCACACCTCCACTCCCTTTCGGCTGTTCCTCCTTTCCCTCAGTGTCCAATTCTAACAAGGGCATGACACCTACCTTGGAATACCACACTTGGAGTACTGCATACAGTTCTGGTCACAATAATCCAAAAAAAGATGTTGAAGAAGAAGAAAGTGAACAGCCATGAAGATGGCCAGGGATCTGGTCAGCTAAATTGTATGGTGAACGGTTGAGAGAGCTAGATCACGGAGAAGTTTGTTGTGTGAAAAACAGTTATAGGTTCACTTGGTTCCGTTGTCCTGTTGTTATTTCAAAGGGGTCACTAAATGAATAGCTGTAAGTCAAGGGCTACTTGTGACAACTGCCAGCGGCTGCTCAGTTCTGATTCCCGGTGGGTTTGACACCTCCTTTTGAATTGCACAGGAGTGGGATTCCACTTGTTCAAGGGGGTCTCAAAGCTTCCATTGCAATTGGCGTCCATGCTACTTGACAGCCACCCCAACGGAGGTGGGGTTAAATTAAAGCCAGGGCTTTAATCGATCTTGCTGGCAATCAGAATGTCCAGTCCTCCTGTTGTGGTTCGCCGGCAGCGGAATCGGACAGTGGGGAAGAACGGGGATCAGTCTGGGAGTCTGGAGAGGACTCGGACGAGGGTTCTGCATCCGATGCAGAGATGGGGCCAGGACCATCTGGGAGTGGGGTGCTGCCTCTGGAGCCTCCGGAGTCTGGCAGCAGCGAGGCAGAGGATCCAAGGGAGCCGGTTCCTAGTGTGCGTCTGCGCAGAGCTGCTAGAAGGCGAGAGCAGCTGAAACAAAAGGGGCAACTCGCCAGTAAGGCTGGGAGGTGATTGCCCCTCCCGTAAGGTATAAAGGTCAGGCAAAGATGATGAAAACTTTGCAGGAAGCAAAGTCGTTCATTCAGTTCAGATTCATTCCTGAAGCTCTTTGTACTTCAGTTGGTTTTTGTTCTAGTTCATTTGACATTAAATGTTATTGGCAGCACTTCACAGGAAAGAAAGGTGGGCGATTATCTCGGGGGACTGTTTGAGATTCATTCCCAGCTGGGAATGAAAATAACTCCCAGCGTTGCAATAAAATAAGACTTGTTTTTAAAATAAGTGTGTACGTAATTACGGTCTCGGAAGCCTTGATCAGAACACCTCCTTACTGCTGTTTCTTGCTTTGTCTACCTTACCTGCTGGCTTGAAGGATCTCTGGATGGAATTTGTCAATGTTCAGCAGATTCAGTGTGAATTCCAGGAAGCCTTAGACCTCTGGTTTCAAGTCAGAGTGGGACCCCTTCCTGCCTCCAGTGCTTCGCCAATGCAGACAGACTTCACGGACCCTTTGTTAGGTATTTCATTCATTCACATATGGACTGTTTCCTAGTATGATTTGATTGCTTACTGTACCCTATGACTATCATTAAGTGCTTTACCTTATGATTCTCGATTCTTGATGAATGTCTTGTCTTTTATGTATACCGAGAGCATATGCACCAAGACAAATTCGTTGTGGCTCCAAACATGAACATGTGAACATGGTTGAATGTGGACTCAACCCTGACCTCGCTAACTTGAGAATCTCCATAGACATTCCAGATTATTGTTAGTTGCAAATTACTAAGGTGCTGGGCAGAGGTGGGTATTCAGCAGGTTCTGACTGGTTCTGGAGAACCGGTAGCAGAAATTTTGAATAGTTCAGAGAACCGGCAAATCCCACCTCTGACTGGCCCCGCCCCCATCTCTTCTCTGACTCCCATCGAGTCCCAGCTGATCGGCTGGGTCTTCTTTGGTTGCCCTGCACAGGAGAACGGAGCTGGAAAGCAGGTTAGTGGGATGGGGAGGGAATGGGGATTTTGCAGTAACCTTCCCTTGCCTTGCCCACCAAGCCACGCCCACCAAGCCACACCCACAGAATCAGTAGTAAAAATTTTGAATCCGACCACTGATGCTGGCTCATCTGAAAGACAAACCCCTGCCAAACATATATCATTTGGAAAGCAAAAATTGGTGGTGAATTCTTCATATCTCTTTCATACCCGGCAGGTAAGGAGATAATTTTTTTTTGTTAAAGTTTTTTTTATTTTATATTTACAATAAACTCACCTTTCATTTAAACAGTCTGTCGACTGGGTACATATATCTTGTGCTAACAATTATAATTAATACTTTCCTTACCAGTTATAGCAATAATCACATTTTCTTTATACGCCCTTGTCTCTTACATCTCTTATCTTTATGACAGTCTTAACTTATTCTTTATATGTTCATCCACTCAAATTTTAACTTGTTTTATTATCCAACCGTTGATAAAATAAATTCCATACCATGTCGTATTAGTTTTGTCCTTATCCTTAATTGCCCTTGTTAATCTATTCATCTCTGCGCATTCTAATATTTTTCTCAAGTCGCCTTTCCCTCTCCCGGAATTTTTTTTGGCTTTTCCAGTTCCGAGCAAATGCAATTCTGGCTGCGGTTAATACATGAATAATCAAATATGCTTTTTTCTTTTCTATAACCTTATAGCTAAGGAGAGGATCATCAGCAGCTTGAAGAAGCATGATGCCCCCCGGCCCCCGCTGTCTCTTCAGCCAATGAAAGCTCCTGTGCCTGTCATTTGTCCTGCTAGCTTGGTAAACCAACACGAAACCAAACAATTGACTTGCAGTAACCTCAGGACCTTTCAGCAGCATGCGAAGTAAGATTTTTTTCTTTCTTTTTCTCTTTCGCTGTGTTTTGTTTTCTCTCTTCTGAACTGTGTTTAGTTATGGCATAGCAATCTATCTATATATAGCAATCTATCTATCTATCTATCTATATATATATATATAAAAGAGAAAAAGCACTCATGCATCATCACAAAATCTGCAGAACCGTAAAGCCTACAAACTTGAAATTGGGCACCTATGTTCCTCTTGCCTTCTAGGTGCTCACCCAGAAAGGATTTTTCAAAATGACCGTCAGAGCCTTAATATTTTGTATATTATTATTATTATTATTATTATTATTATTATTATTATTATTATTATTATTATTATTAACACCCTCTGATGCTAAGGAGTTCTACTCCCCCTCTCCACCTGAAAAGAAATCTGTCCCAAATGCAAAACACAAGCAGAGGGGAGGAGTTTCAGTTTTAGTTTCACAGCAGCAACCCGCTTTAGTACAGAACAGTTGAGTTAAGCCACGCCCAGGCTCCTTGCTCTCTCCTTCTTGCTCATACAGCAAATACTATTTCAGTTTCCAAATAGCCCTCAACTCTCTCCCACACTGACAGGACGCTAGCCGGATGAATACCGATGGATGTTGGTAGGCAGAGGCAGAATCCCCCCCACCCCACCAATTATTTTTCCTCCCAAAAAACTAAGCCTGATGACATAGTTTCGTAGCGAAGCACGGGTATCCAGCTAGTTTTCCAATATTTAAGGGGTTGTCACAGAAGAGGAGGGTTTTTTTTTGCCAATCTCTGGTGTGGCTAGGTAGAAATAAAGACAGAGTCCCAGTATTTGCTTTGATAAGACGGGGGACCCCCTCAAACACCCTTCGCCACTCATATTTACATGTTTGCTAAATTGTTTACTTCATCACCCAGAAGATTCCTGGTCAATGGGGTAGGGGGGACTGAGCTAATTTCCCAAGTACCTGAGGGCAGGAGAAGAAGTAATGGATGGAATTAAAAAGGGATTTAACCTACAAGTAAGGAGGAATTTCCTGTCAGTGAGAATGATTAATCAGTGGAGCTGGTTTAATAGGATAACATTGTAATGCAGCTGAAAAGGGTCCTTGGAGGTTTTCTAGTCCAACCAACCCCTCCCCCACTCTACTATACAAGACAAATGGTTGTCCAATCTCTTCTTAAAAACTTCCAGTGAGGGAGCAGCCACAACTTCTCGAGGCCACTGATTAATTATTTCTTTTGCCTCCAGAGGTTATGGAAGCTCCCAACACTGGAGTTTTTAAAGAAGAGGCTGGACAGCCCACTTGTCTGGAATGGTCGAAGGGGGTTGGATAGAAGACCTCCAAGGTCCCTTCCAACTTTTACACTATTAGTGTGCGAAGTTGTCTTCACATTCTTCCTTTTGACCAGGTTTCGATAAAGTAGGACTCCGCATAGCGCTCGGGAATTCCTTCCCTTACCTCACTTCTTTAAAAAACGCTTCTTTTTTAAAAGAAGAAACATACCTTATAAAGAAACAGAAATCCATCTTTGGCAAGAATCATATTTATTAAAAAAAATAATAATGGAGGAGGCCCACTGCAATGGTTTAGTTTTAGAGCTGCCCACTAGGCCAGGCTCGGAAGATTTTTATGATTAGACAGGCCTATCATAGCAACCGTGTCACAGTGAGACGTTTTTGACGGCCTCCGTGTCACCCTAGAAAAAAGACGACAGGGCTGCTTTAATGAGAACTAGACAGCAACTGTATCCAACAGGCCTGCAACCTCTGAAGTGCCACTTTTGGATCAGACCACAAGCACAGCGCAACCTGAACGGAAACTTTCCCACAGGGTTCAAATTCCACATGAGGACAATGGTTCCAATGATTGTCCACCCCACATTTCTCAAAGGGAGACCAGAGGTGGTATTCAGGAGGTACTGACCAGTTCTGGAGAACCAGTAGTAGACATTTTGAGTAGTCCGGAGAACCGGCAAATACCACCTTTGACTGGCCCTGCCCCCATCTCTTCTCTGCCCCCTGAGTCCCAGCTGATTGGCTGGGTCTTCTTTGGTTGCCCTGTGCTGGAGAACGGAGCTGGAAAGCAGGTTAGTGGGGTGGGGAGGGAATGGGGCTTTTGCAGTAGTCTTCCCCTGCCACGCCCGTAGAACCGGTAGTAAATAATTGACCACCTACTTCAGTCTCCTTCATTTGCCTGGTCTAATATTTTCCCCGGTGTACGATGTCCTTGGCTCTCAGCTACAATGGATGGTTGTTGTTAAATTTTAGACTGGCAGCACTTCGGGAATCCCAGCAAGTGGCTTTCAGTAGCGAGATCCTGGACACTCTGCCAAAATTGTACACCAACCGAGAAGAACAGGTTACTCTTCACCTGGAATGTCGGGGTGGATCGGGTAAAAGTTGCCACGGAGCAGCTCATGTAACAATCCAGGTTAGAATGGAAGTCCCCGCCTCTTCCTCTTTGAGGAAGGAAGTTGGAATTGATTGTTCCCTAGTATGATTTGATTGCTTATTGTACCCTATGACTGTCATTAAGTGTTGTACCTTATGATTCTCGACTCCTGATGAATGTATCTTTTCTTTTATGTACACTGAGAGCATTTGCACCAAGACAAATTCCTTGTGTGCCCAATCACACTTGGCCAATAAAGAATTCATTCTATTCTTATTCTTATTCTTATTCTTATTCTTATTCTTATTCTTATTCTTATTCTTGTTCTATTCTATTCTATTCTATTCTATTCTATTCTATGCTATGCTATGCTATGCTATGCTATGCTATGCTATGCTATGCTATTGCTATTGCTATTGCTATTGCTATTGCTATTGCTATTGCTATTCCTATTCCTATTCCTATTCCTATTCCTATTCCTATTCCTATTCTATGCACACTGAGAGCATTTGCACCAAGACAAATTCCTTGTGTGTCCAATCACACTTGGCCAATAAAAAGAATTCTATTCTATTGTCTCAACTGCCGTTCCTTTATTGTCTGCCTATTCTGTAGATCACAGGGTTGGTTTTTTTTTTTGCATGGGAAGGGGGTGTGCTATAATTTCTTCAACCATTGGGTTAGAGGGCCAGTGATGGAAAGGACTCTGCTTCCTGATTTATATAGGTAGTTTTCTACTTAGGACCATCACTGAGCTTAAAATTTCTGTTGCTAAATGTTTGTTAAATGAGATTTGCCCCACTGCATTGTTAAGTGAGTCACCTGGTTGTTAAGTGAATCGGGCTTCCCCATTGACGTCAGAAGGTTGCAAAAGGGGATCGCATGTCCCTGGGACATTGCCACCGTCATAAATATGAGTCAGTTGCCAAGTCTGGATTTTGATCACACGATGATGGGGATGCTGCGAAGTCAGAACTGTGACAAACAGCCTTAAGTCACATTTTTCAGCGCCATCGTAACTTTGAATGCTCACTAAACGAACTGTTGTAAGTTGGACTCCCTGTAATTCCTCCCTTTCCCAGGGAGGTTCCGTTCTAGTTCCATTTTTGCTTCTGCGATCAGAAATGAAAGTGGTGGGGCTGCTTGTCAACTCATAAAACATTTTGTATGCATGTTTTATAGTTGTCAACAGAAAGAAAGCGGGGAGGAACTTTCATAGAGCAGGCAGCAGTGTGGAATCGAAAGTACATTCCATTCATATTTTCTTCAAAGACTGATTAGATGACTGAAGCTTCTGCTGCGCAAAAATCTAATTGGAGAGCATGATTGATGACTCTGGGCTATGGACGTGTTTTGTTGGATGATACACCCTGAGGGGTGGTGGTGGGGAAACAGGATCAAGGGTGACAGTGAATTACATATCTCAGTGTTGACTACACCCAGGCTAATGCCAGAATGTGAACTTCTAAAAAAATCCTTTTTAGTTTTGGGAGTGTGGCTCGAGGCTCATGATTTAATTGGAGTAACTGCCAGAATCCTGACACAGCTGTTGCAAATCTAACATTAATTTATTCGATTATTCTAATATTGAATTAGTTTGCTAGTTGAATGCAATAATGTATTCTCTCGATTTTAGTTTGAGGGAAAACACCAAAATGAAGCCGTCAACCAGCAATTGCACATTTTGGAGAAAGAAATGAAGCACCTGCAGGCAGAAGCTGCTCAGATGCCTCCTCTGAATGTTGTAGGAGCCGCCGTCTACGTGGAGAACTTCATAACGTGAGTTGTGTGGTTTCCTCTCCGTGGTGAAACCTTGTCTTGCCCCTGTTTCTGATTCTGAGCGATCCAAATCAGGTTCCAAAGGTGCTTTTTTTTCAAGAGGAAACTGGACTTTCTGTTTTTTTTTTTTCTGTGAAGACGTTTCACTTCTCATCCAAGAAGCTTCTTTATCGCTTGACTGGATGGTGGGCAATGGAAGGATTTGTATTCATTGTAAACAAAGCTGGTCATTTGCATTCTTTTAGAGCAGGGGTCCCCAACCACCAGGCCCTGGACCGGTACCGGTCGGTGCATCATTTTGTACTGGGCCGCAAAGAATGAAAGTAAGGCCTACTTTGCTTGGGCGCCGCCATCTTGTTTCGACGGCGCTTAAGAAAGTGCTTCCGGGTGAGCTTGTCGGTCGTCGGTTCAAAAGCAGCGTTTGGGTGCTGAAGGAATCCTCGCGCCTTAGTTTCGTCGAAGGGGGGGCGGCGGCTTTGAACGAATAGCCGTCCCAATGGCAGTGGAGTCTCGCATTACTCAGGAGGAGATTAAGAAAGAGCCTGAAAAGCCCATCAACCCTGAGAAGGTACAAAGGAGGAGTTGAAGGTGGCGGGGAGAAGCGGGGGAGGGCTGGCTGGCCGGTCGCTCGGCTCGCCTTGCCTTGGTCATGCGTGCTGATGCTGATACCGGTCCGTGGATCATTTTGTACCGGGCCACAAAGAATGAATAATCATTAAACTGGTCCCTGGTACAAAAAAGGTTGGGGACCACTGTTTTAGAGAGTTGTTGAGGCCACCTGGAGGTTAGGGTTAGGGCTAGGATCAACAGAGAGAGAGCGGGATACGACACCACCCATCTCCAGTCTACAACACAGTTCCAAGAAGTTTCCACACCATTTGCACTATTCAAGTGATGCTGAGGACATAGATAAACTTCCAAGTGGCCTCAACCACCCTCAAAAAGGATGCAAATGACCAGCTGTCTGCAAGAAGTATAAATCGTCCCATTCCCCACCATCCAGTTCCGAGCTGAAGAAACTTCTTGGATGAGAAGCGAAACATCTTCAAAGAAAAAATGAACGGTCCAGTTGCCTCTTGAAAAATCACCTTGACCTGGATGACCGAGAATCTCCATAGACCATGGAAACTAGGGTGTGCAAAAGTTCAGTCACAATTTCCTCAGAAACATCAGATATTTAGAATGGTGTCTTGTGCATCTCAAATCTAGAAGGATAACAGAGTAACGGGGTTGGAAGGGACCTTTGGAGGCCTTCTAGTCCACCCCCCTGCTCAAAGCAAGAAATCCTATACCATTCTGGACAAACGGGCTGGCTTCCATTCTTTGGCTCTCAGCCTTCCTTATGGTCCAACTTTCACAGCCATGCATCGCCACTGGGAAAGCTCGTAGTCCCGAATGAGCCCCAAATTGGCCTTTTAAATCCATCCTCAGGGGCTGCTTGTAACCACATTTTTTAAAAAACAAAAATTATTCATCCCAGGGACAGATACATATATCCATATATCCATGAGAAAGGGAAGGCTTCTCCTGCAGGATTGACACGGAAACAGACAAATTGGCCCAAAGGGGAAGGCCAGGCTATCCTTCTTGCACTAAATCTTATCCCTTGACTGCATGCTTTTATTTACGGCGCTAGTCCAAAGCCTGAATTATACATTACTGATCTCCTCCTGTCCTTTGCTTATGTGTTTTTTTAAACCACCATTTTTATCCCCGCTACCAGAGGTTTAATCAATATCTATAAGCTCCAGCCTACACCAAGGATTCAACGGATTGGCATCAGTCTCTTCTTCGCAGTAGTGGAATACGTGTGCGACGAAACTCAGCGCCACCCCCCATCGAGGCAATTCTTCACTTCCTGCATCGAGGTCCTTGGCCAAGTGAGTTGCTTGGGGGTAGGATTTGCTCACCGGTAAAGCCGAGTTATCTGTTGACGCCCATTTAGAACTCTGCAATGAATTGTTTTAACGGGCCACCGAGAGCTTGCTAAAGTGGGTGGGAAATAAGACATGGATGATACTAAATAAATAAGGTATGTGGATAATTTAGAAAGTCGCTTTATTGGTGAAATTGGAAGGAGGAAGGAAGGAAGATATGAGAGGGAGGGAAGCAGGAAAAATGGGAGGGAGGGAGGGAGGAAGGAAGGAAGGAAGGAAGGAAGGAAGGAAGGAAGGAAGGAAGGAAGGAAGGAAGATATGGGAGGGAGGGAGGGAGGAAAGAAGGGAGGGAGGAACATATGGGAGGGAGGGAGGAAGGAAGGAAGATATGGGAGGGAGGGAGGAAGAGAAGAAAGAAGGGAGGGAGGAAGATATGGGAGGGAGGGAGGAAGGAAGGAAGAAAGATATGGGAGGGAGGCAGAGAGGAAAAATGGGAGGGAGGGAGGGAGGCAGAGGAAAGAAGGAAGGAAGGAATATATGGGAGGGAGGAAGGAAGGAAGGAAGGAATATATGGGAGGGAGGGAGGCAGAGGGGAAAGAAGGAAGGAAGGAATATATGGGAGGGAGGAAGGAAGGAAAGAAGGAATATATGGGAGGGAGGAAGGAAGGAATATATGGGAGGGAGGGAGGCAGAGAGGAAAGAAGGAAGGAAGGAATATATGGGAGGGAGGGAGGAAGGAAGTAAGGAAGACATGGGGGAGGGAGGAGAAAAGGAAAGGAAGGAAGGAAGGAATAATAGCAACAGCAGTTAGAGTTATATGTTGCTCCATAGTGCTTTACAGCTCTCTCTAAGCGGTTTACTCTGCCCCCAACAATCTTGAGTCCTCATTTTACTGACCTCGGAAGGATGGAAGGCTGAGTCAACTTTGAGTCCCATCAGGATCATACTTCTGACCATGGGCGGATGGAGCCTACAATACTGCACTTTAACTACAAGTAGTCCCCGACTTACAACAGTTCATTTAGTGACCGTTAGAAGTTACAACCGCACTGAAAAAATTGACCCATGACCATTCTCCACTCTTACAACCGTTTGCAGCATCTCCATGGACACATGATCAAAATTCAGAGGCTTGGCAACTGACTAAGGTGGCAAGAATAGCCAGCACCCTAGAAGATAGGCTCAAGATCCAGATGGATCTTGACAGACTAGAACACTGGGCCGTATCTAACAAAATGAAATTCAATGTAGAGAAAAGTCAAGTCCTACATTTAGGCAAAAAAACCCCAAAAGTACACATATAGACTGGGTGAAACCAGGCTCAATAGCAGGAACTGTGAGAGGGATCTTGGAGTCTTAATGGACAACCAGCTAAATAGGAGCCAGCAGTGTGCAGCAGCAGCTAAAAAAGCGAATGCAATCCTAAATTGTATTAACAGGGATACAGTCAAGATCAATGGAAGTACTAATACCCCTCTATAAAGCCTTAGTAAGGCCACACCTAGAGTACTGCATCCAGTTTTGGTCACCACATTATAAAGATGTTGAGACTGTAGAAAAGGTACAGAGAAGAGCAACCAGGATGATGAAGGGACTGGAGGCTAAAAGATACAATGAATGGTTGAAGGAACTGGGCCTGGCTAATCTAGTGAAGAGAAGGACCAGGGGAGACAGGATAGCAGTCTTCCAATATTTGAGGGGCTGCCCCAGAGAGGAAGGGGTCAAGCTGTTTTTCAAGGCAACCCAAAGGTCAGAAGGAATAATGGATGGAAACTGAACAGGGAGAGATTTAACCTGGAAATAATTTTCTAACAGTGACAATCAACCCATGGAACAGAAGTTGCCTTTGGAAGTTGTGGGAGCTTCATCACTTGGGACCTTCAAGAAGAGATTGGACTTCCATTTGTCAGAAATGGTGTAGGGTCTCCCACTTGGGTAGGGGGTTGGACTAGATGACCTACAAGGTCCCTTCCAACTCTGACTATCTGTTTATCTGTCTGACTCATATTTACAATGGTTGCAGTGTCCTGCAGGGGTGTCCCATGATCCCTTTTATGACCTACGGGCAAGCGAAGTCTGTGGGAAGGCTGGGTTCACTTTAACAACCATGCGGCTCACTTAGCAACTGCAGTGGTTCACTTAGTGGGGGCAAGGAAGGTTGTATCAGGGAGCAAATTTCACTGAGCAACTGTCTCGCTTAGCCACAAAAAATTTGGGGTTCCACTGTGGTCATAAATGGAGTGGTGCGGGTGGCTTAGCGGTGGAGCTCTCGCCTCACAATCAGGAGGCTGTGAGTTCTGTCTTAGGCAGAGGCAGATATTTCTCTCTCTCGGCACACTGAGACGGTATCTGCCGAGAGAAGGAAAACGGGAGGGACTCCACATTGGCAACAGGAAGGGCATCCGGCCAGTAAACCCCAAACTCCATTCAGCTGCTCAGACTCCACCCTGTGAGGGATTACGGGGTCGTTAAACAACAAACATTGTAGTCATAAATTGAGGACTACCTGTACGGCCTTCAGACCCTTTACCATCCTGTGTTTGGCACACTTTTGAGGGTCTCGGCATCCTGAGGAGACCCTGCCATATGGAATGGAATGGAATGGAATGGAATAGAATAGAATAGAATAGAATAGAATAGAATAGAATAGAATAGAATAGAATAGAATTCTTTATTGGTCAGGTGCGATTGGACACACAAGGAATTTGTCTTGGTGCAGATGCTCTCATTGTACATAAAAGAAAAGATACATTTGTCAAGAGTCAAGAGTCACCAGGTACAACACTTAGTGATAGCCCTAGGGTATTTAAATGCACTTTTGGATTGCCTCGATAGTTGTGAGCTTTTCAACCCTGGGAAGGAAATAGGTCCACTCTCTTCTCCATTGGCTAGACGCAATGGTGGGATTCAGCCAGTTCGCACCACTTCAGGAGGACCAGTGGTTAACTTTCTGAGCAGTTTGGTGAACTGGTTGTTGGAAGAAATCATTAGAATTTACTGGCCAAGTGTGATTGGACACACAAGGAATTTGTCTTGGTGTAAATATTCTCAGTATACATAAAAGAAAATTCGTTACATTCGTCAAGAATTAAGAATCATAAGGTACAACACTTAATGAAAGTCATAGGATACAATCATCAATCAAATCATACTAGGAAACAGTCAATATAAATCATAAGGATACAAGCGACAAAGTTACAGTCATACAGTCACAAGTGGGAGGGGATGGGTGATAAGGAGTGACGAGAAGATTAATAGTAATAGTAGTGCAGACTGAACAGTGTTGAGGGAATTATTTGTTTAGCAGAGTGATGGCGTTTGGGAAAAACTTCCCTTGTGTCTAGTTGTTCTGGTGTGCAGTGTTCTATAGCATTGTTTTGAGGGTAGCAGTTGAAACAGTTTATATCCGGGATGTGAGGGGTGTGTAAATATTTTCACAGCCCTCTTTTTGACTCGTGCAGTATACAGGTCCTCCATGGAAGGGAGGTTGGTAGCAGTTGTTTTTTTTTCTGCCGTCCTTTTTTTCTGCAGTTGTGTGAATGAATTTTCTGCAGTTGTGTGAATGAAGCCTCGGTCTCTCGTCTCATTCCAGGTGTTCATCGCAGGGACCAAGTCTGAATGTCAGCGGGTTTTACAAACCATTCTGAAGAACCGAAGACTTTGCACGCTGCTCTCCCCTTACTTCACTCCTGTTGCCTCCCCGGAGGAATTTGTCAGCTTGTACGAGAAAGTTGTGGCTTTCCTGGGTGACGACAACAGCGATGTCATTTTCATGCTTCTGACCAAGGCAAGAGAAGGGATTGCCACGCGGCATTGATGTTTGAGCAATTGATCTGGGAGGTGCATTTTTTTTTTCCCTTCCTGAAAGCATTGCCTGGATTTTAAGGGTTTCGTGCTTCCCAGGAGGGTAATAACTAGCCTTTTCTCTCAAATGGACTCAAAGCAGTTTTGTTTTGTTTCTTATTTAAAAAAGGCAAACGGAACAGATGCAATATCTGGTTCAGAAAATCAGAACTGTCAGAAACGGATTAGAACAAAGTGTCAAGCAGAGACATTAGAAAGATAGCCTTGCACTCTGCTTCAGCTGTGGGAGCCAAATGGGGTTCAGGCAGAAGAAGTAAATCCTTCTGGGTGGAAGAGTCCACCCCAAAAAAGCACCTGCCCCAAATGTGTGGCTATCAGCTATGCCTCAAGGCCAGCCCTTCCTGGCTTTCATGGAGTGGGTTTCGTGCAGTATTTCAGCAGATATGGGCGAGCCATTGGTGCAACATTGTTAGGCTCCCCCTTGTAAATTCTGATGGCTCATCTGCATATCTGTCTGTCTGCTCACCCATCGTTCTGTCCTGTTCTAACTATCTGCCTGTCTCCGTCTATTCCTCCATCCTTCCTACATCTGTTTGGCTGTCTCTCCATCCATCCATCCTTTTACATCTCTCTCTCTCTCTCCATCCATCAACTATCTGTCTGCCTGCCTGCCTGCCTGTCTATCTGTTTACAGTATCTATCTATCTATCTATCTATCTATCTATCTATCTATCATCTATCTATCTATCCATCCATCTATCCATTTGTCTGCCATCTATCTGTCCAGTTACCACCCATCCATCCATCATTCTCTTTCTCCATCCAGTCATCTTTCTATCTTCCATCATCTGTTCATCCATCCATCTGACTCTATCATCTATCTGTCCATCTGCTATCCATCTCTGCCAGGTTTTCTCCCTTCCTTCCTTCCTTCCTTCCTTCCTTCCTTCCTTCCTTCCTTCCTTCCTTCCTCCCTCCCTCCCTCCCTCCCTCCCTCCCTCCCTCCCTCTCTTTCTTTCTTTCTTTCTTTCTTTCTTTCTTTCTTTCTTTCTTTCTTTCTTTCTTTCTTTCTTTCTTTCTTTCTTTCTTTCTTTCTTTCTTTCTTTCTTTCTCTGTTTGATTAGACACATAGAAATGAAATGCAAAACCCTAAAATAAGATTAGTACAGTTTAGAAAGCAACTACCCATGCCTGCAGGCCAGTGGGAGGGGGAACCAGGAAAAATACATCTCCTTTTTCAAATTCACTGCACCTCTTAGCCTCCCCCTCCCCCCACCTCTTCACTTGCTAACAGTGTTCAGTATTCAGCAAAAGGGTGACTGGTTGGTTCCTCATAAAATGTGTGGGAAATTATCTTGACCATAATTACTTCCATTGACCCAAAGTGGAACATTTCTAACTTGCTCTCTTTCTTTCGGAATTAATCAGCCTCACTACTCTCTCTCTCTCCACCCCTCCCATTTCTCTCTGTTCATGCCCCAACCTCAACCCCCACACCCCTTAAAAAACACAGTTTGACCTCCCGGAATGGTTGCAGAGTTCAAAACCCGCCCTGTCGGAGCGTGGCCAGCTCTTGGAGTCCATCCACGTGGGTCTCAAGACTTGTGGCTTTGAGCCTGAGAAGGACATCTTAATGCCTTTTTCCATCTTCTGCAAACACGGGGTTTGCCTTCTCCAGTACCAGTTTCCTGACCACTACAGTAGTTTTTTGAGGCTCCTTCTTCAAAGTAAGCACCACCTCAACTTTTAGGGCTAGTTTTCAGCAAGTAAGAAGGCAAAAAGAGTCTTGATAGTGGATTTCTCTAGTGTGTCTCGACCTGGACAACTTTAAGGAGTTGAAGTGCACATATGGCTGGCTAGAGAATTCTGGGAATTGAAGTCCACGCATGGCTGGCTGGGGAATTCTGGGAATTGAAGTCCATGCATGACTGGCTAGAGAATTCTGGGAATTGAAGTACACACACGGCTGACTAGGGAATTCTGGGAGTTGAAATCCACGCATGGCTGGCTGTGGAATTCTGGGAATTGAAGTCCACGCATGACTGGCTAGAGAATTCTGGGAATTGAAGTACACACACGGCTGACTAGGGAATTCTGGGAGTTGAAATCCACGCATGGCTGACTAGGGAATTCGGGGAATTGAAGTCCACACATGGCTGACTAGGGAATTCGGGGAATTGAAGTCCACACATGGCTGACTAGGGAATTCTGGGAATTGAAGTCCACGCATGACTGGCTAGAGAATTCTGGGAATTGAAGTACACACACGGCTGACTAGGGAATTCTGGGAGTTGAAATCCACGCATGGCTGACTAGGGAATTCGGGAATTGAAGTCCACACATGGCTGACTAGGGAATTCGGGAATTGAAGTCCACACATGGCTGACTAGGGAATTCTGGGAATTGAAGTCCACGCATGGCTGGTTGGGAATTCTGGGAATTGAAGTCCACGCATGGCTGGTTGGGGAATTCTGGGAATTGAAATCCACACATGGCTGACTAGGAAATTCTGGGAATTGAAGTCCACACATGGCTGACTAGGGAATTCTGGGAATTGAAGTCCACACATGGCTGACTAGGGAATTCTGGGAATTGAAGTCCACGCATGGCTGGCTGGGGAATTCTGGGAATTGAAGTCCACGCATGGCTGGCTGGGGAATTCTGGGAATTGAAGTCCACACATGGCTGGGTAGGAAATTCTGGGAATTGAAGTCCACGCATGGCTGACTAGGGAATTCTGGGAATTGAAATCCACACATGGCTGACTAGGAAATTCTGGGAATTGAAGTCCACACGTGGCTGGGTAGGAAATTCTGGGAATTGAAGTACACACATGGCTGACTAGGGAATTCTGGGAATTGAAATCCACACATGGCTGACTAGGAAATTCTGGGAATTGAAGTCCACACATGGCTGACTAGGGAATTGGGAATTGAAGTCCACACATGGCTGACTAGGGAATTCTGGGAATTGAAGTCCACGCATGGCTGGTTGGGAATTCTGGGAATTGAAGTCCACGCATGGCTGGTTGGTGAATTCTGGGAATTGAAGTCCACGCATGGCTGGTTGGGGAATTCTGGGAATTGAAGTCCACGCATGGCTGGTTGGAGAATTCTGGGAATTGAAGTCCACGCATGGCTGGTTGGGGAATTCTGGGAATTGAAGTCCACGCATGGCTGACTAGGGAATTCTGGGAATTGAAGTCCACGCATGGCTGGCTGGGGAATTCTGGGAATTGAAGTCCACGCATGGCTGACTAGGGAATTCTGGGAATTGAAGTCCACGCATGGCTGACTAGGGAATTCTGGGAGTTGAAATCCACATATCTTAAAAGTTGTCCAGAGAAACACTGTTTTAATGTGTACCAGGTAGCGGCCGTTCAAAAGTAGAACAGCCCTGAAAAAAAAGTGACTTATGACCATTTTCACACTACAGCATTCATTCCCCACAGTCACCAGGGGTCAAAATTTGGATGCTTGACTGACTCGTATTTATGATGGTTACAGGAATCACCTTTTGCAAATTTTTTGACAAGCATTGTCAATGGGGGAACCAGATTCACTGAACAATTGTGTGACAAATTTAACAAATGCAGTGTTTCACTTAAGCACTGTAGCAAGAAAGCTAGTGAAAAAGGGCAAAATTCACTTAGCAACATAAATGTTGCGCTCAATGACTACTTGTCACTGGGTTTCAAGTATATCTCATAACTCATAACTTAAAGGACTACCGTAGAAACCTGTGCTCTTTAAAACATAGTGGAAAGAAGGTTTCTGTGGATTTCCTAAGAGGCTCAGTCCATTCTTAAATTCTGCACTCCTTTAATTGCAGGTATTGTATTACATCCAGTTTTAGTCACCACACTATAAAAAGGATGCTGAGACTCTAGAAAGAGTGCCGAGAAGAGCAACCAGGATGATTAGGGGACTGGAGGCTAAAACATACTCTGAACAGTTTCAGGAACTGGGCATGGCTAGTCTAGTACAGAGAAGGACCAGGAGAGACAGGATAGCAGTCTTCCAATATTTGAAGGGCTGCCACAGAGAGGAGGAAAGGGGTCAAGCTATTTTCCAAAGCGCCTGTAGGCCAGACAAGGAATAATGGATGGAAACTGACCAAGGAGAGATTCAACCCTAGAAATAAGGAGAAATTTTCTCACTGTGAGAACAATTAGCTAGTGGAACAGAAGTTGCCTTCAGAAGTTGTGGAAGTTTCATCGTTGGAAGCTTTCAAGAAGAGATTGGACTGCCATCTGTCAGAAATGGTGTAGGGTCTCCCGCTTGGGCAGGAGGTTGGACTAGATGACCTGCAAGGCCCCTTCCAACTCTTTTAATTTGTATTCACACAACTAAGGTGTCTTTACAGATTAGCCACAGCTAATAGAACTAAAGAACTTGATGCTGGTTTGAATTCTCTGCCCAGGTTCTTCCGATCAGCTCCTGAGCCCTGACTGTTGGAAAGCATCTCTTAAAGCTTTGGGCTGCCCGACATCCACTGTAGCAAAAGAAAACGGTAGGAAGCAGGTGGCTAACCTGAGCACCCCAATGCAGCCTCCAGTGGAGCCAATTTTATCACCTGAACAGGTGAGCAATCCCTGTGTACTGGTTCTGTTACAATGCTTGAAGAATCACCTTAGACCAGGGGTGTCAAATCTGATTTCATTGAGGGCCGCATCAGGGTTGTGTTTGACCTTGGGAGGGTGGGGTGGTGGTGGACATGGCCAGGGTGGGCGTGGCTAGCTTGACCTCACATGTGGAGGCCCAAGCGCCCTGCCAGTGAAAACGGGCTCCTGAGCTCCGTTTTCAACTGTGGTGGCCTTGTGCAACCCTCTGCCGGCGTAAACAGAGCTCGCTAGGGCCGCCCATGGCCTTCCCGAGCTCTGTTTTTGCTGGCAGAGGCACCGCAGGCTGGTCCTTCACCATTTCCGGGGCAGCCTGACAGGCCAGATCTAAGCATCCCGTGGGTTGGATGCAGCCCACAGGCCTTGAGTGTCAGCTTTGGAGGCCATACTGAGATCCGATGCTCCCACGCTGCCACCATAGAGCCTGGGAAAGTGGGATGGGGGGAATTAATTGGAGCTTGTGTTTATTTTCATAGTCATAAATTGTACACTGAAGATGGTATTTAATTTCATTGTATGAGGTACAATGACAAAAAAAGTAAAGTAGAGTAAAAGTAAAAGTAACAAAGTAAAAGTAACAAAGTAAAAGTAACAGTAACAGTAACATAAAAGTAAAAGTAAAAAAGTAAAGTAAAGTAAAAGTAAAGTAAAAGTAAAGTAAAAGTAAAGTAAAAGTAAAGTAAAAGTAAAGTAAAAGTAAAAGTAACATGAAGTAAAAGTAACAGTAATGTAAAAGTAGAAGTAAAAGTAGAAGTAGAAGTAGAAAAAGTAAAAATGTAAAAAATGTAAAGAAAGTAAAAAAAGTAAAGTAGAAGTAGAAGTAAAAGTAAAAAATGTAAAAAAAGTAAAGTAAAAGTAGAAGTAGAAGTAAAAAAAGTAAAGTAAAAGTAGAAGTAGAAGTAGAAGTAAAAAAGTAAAAGTAAAAAAAGTAAAAAAGTAAAAGTAAAAGCAAAGCAAAAGTAAAGTAAAAGTAAAGTAAAAGTTAAGCAAAAGTAAAGTAACAGTAAAGTAACAGTAAAAGTAACAGTAAAAGTAAACATAAAAGTAAAGTCTCCCTGTGTAAACCATGTAAGTCAGTTGCCAACAGCTGACTTACCCGCAGCTAATTTCTTCCTGGACTTTCCTCCTTTTCTTCGCAGGTCATGGAGACCATCGAGTGGATCTCCGACTACTTCCTCAAACTGCGGTTGTCTTCTCAAGACTACCGAAGTTTTGGATTATTTTCCAAGTGGGCCCCATACCTCGCTCATGTCCGACGTCTGATGCAGTATCTGATCCACCGTCTGATTGACTCCAGAATGGACAGTTTATCGCGGGAGCCTGTGGGCAGCAACAGGGTGTTTGAAGGTAATGAAGTTTGCGGTCCCCTTTTATTGAGCCTCGTAAAAACTGATCCCGGCCAGGAGTCCCGAGAATCCGTCCAAACTTTGGGCTCCAGATTTATTGTGTGTCTGTTTCTTTTATTCGTTTGCTGATTAAATTGATATGCTGCCCATCTCGCTTGTGATGACCCGGGACAAGGCACGAAGGCCACACAGCCAGATGAGAGTTCAAACTCCCCTTTAATCAGGGGTGGGATTCTACCGGTTCAGACCAGTTCGGGAGAACCCGTAATTCCGGTGATCATTTGGCCCTGCCCTAGCCTCTCTTTTATTTCCGTGTTTAGCAGCTCAGCTGATTCGCGCGGCGCAGCGGATTGCCACACTTCAGCTCTTTTTCTCACCGAGGCTGCCGTGGTGTCATAAAACATTTCTGTGCTCTTGTTAGAGTTGCCAACAGAAAGGGAGCGGGGAGCAATACGGCAGCTTGGAAACCAAAAGCGCATTCCATAAATGTTTTCAAAGATAGTAACTAGGTGACCGAAGTTTCTGCCATGCGAAATTCTAACTGGAGAACATGATTGCTGACTCTGGGCTATGGATGTGTCCCGTTGGAGAATATGAATTATGATACACCCAGGGGGTGGGGGGAAACCAGGGTCAAGGGTGACAATGAATGATGTGTCTCAGAGTCGGCTACATCCAGGTAATGCCAGACCTGTGAACTCCCAATAAATCCTTTTGAAGTTTTGGAAGTTTGGCTCGAGACTCGTGATTTAAATGGGAGTAACTGCCAGAATCCTGACAAGTAGAAGGTAAGTATTGGAGCTGAAAATGGGTAGTTTTCAAATGCTGTGTGCGCTCACTGAACCAGCTTGTTACACCGGTTGAATCCCACCCCTGCTTCAAATTTCCCCCAATTGCCCCCACGTTCTTGGCAAGTCCCAGAGCAAAGCGCTCACACACAAACACGGTGGGCTCTGGTTGCACCCAGTCCAGCAAAGCAAAGGAACCAGGGAAATGAGTCCACAAAGCAAGGAACGAGGCACGGAGTCCACAAAGTAAGGAAGAAGCAACGTAGTCCTGCAAACTCCAGTTTGCAAAACTCTACAAATTCAGCATTTGTTCCCGACAAACGTCCCTCCCCACGGCGTTTCCTTAAGTCTCACTCCCCAGGTATGCTTTGTGAAGAGGGGTGGGACGCTCTTCACCTGAGTTGTTGGGTCGGCCTGCGCCGTTCCCGCCTTCTCTCCACTGTCCGTTCCCGTCTTCTTTCCACTCTCCGTGCTGGGGATCGGGAGGGAGCAGTCCTTGCTCATCGCCTCAGCTCCATCGCTCCTCATTTCCACGGCTTGCTCTCTCTCAGTCATCCTGCCCCACTTCCCCTCAATCCTGAGGGGCCCTGGGCTGCCTCGTCCTGCTCCTCCCTACATTCCTCCGAAGCCAATGAAGCTGCCACCTTGATCGCTGTCAGCTCTGGCTAGTCCTCTTCTGCAGATTCAGGCTCCCACGGGGGCATGACATCGCTGTTCGAAGGGGCTCTGGCTGGCTTACGATATAGTAAAATAATAATAACAGAGGTATCAAAACAATTATGAATATAAAAACAATGCAGGTCATTTGTTCTGCCTAATGGTAGAGTAAGCCTTGTCTTAACTCACGTTTACTCTCATGAAAGGAAAGACACGTTTGTTTTGGGCGAGCGGGAAACACAGAAAGCTAAGAACAATTTCCAGCTTCTGAGTTGCCCCTTTGGAATTCCTTAAAAAGTTGGTCATGCGTAGTTGGAAGCAATTCACTAGAACTTTCTCTCTCTCTCTTTCTCTCTCCTTTTCAGCTTTGCATTATCTGTTTTTAACTACCATTCAACTCTTCAAGCCATGGCTGGAGGTTTTAGAGGGGGAAGAGACAAGGTAAGTGGGAAGCTGTTTAGGAGGTTAAAGAAAATAGAATTGACCTGGGATCTTCACCTATTTGGGGAATGGTGGACAGCTTGGAAATTTTAAGCACGTGTTTTTGGTTCTTTCTCTCCTTTCCTCTCTTCTTCTCTCTTCTCTTTTCTCTCCTCTCCTCTCCTCTCCTCTCCTCTCCTCTCCTCTCTCTCCTCTCTTCTCTTTCCTCTCCTCTCTCTCCTCTCTTTTGTCTTCTGTCTCTCCTCTCCTCTCCTCTCTCTTCTCTTTCCTTCTCTCTCCTCTCTTCTGTCTTCTGTCTCTCCTTTCCTCCTCTCCTCTCCTCTCTCTTCTCTTTCCTCCTCTCTCCTCTCTTCTGTCTTCTGTCTCCTCTCCTCTCTCTTCTCACTCCTCTCTTTTCTCTCCCTCTCCTCTCTCTCCTCTCTCCTCTCCTCTTCTCTCTCTAGCAAACAGCGCTGCTATCCATGGCTGGAAAGTGATGCCTCCATTGCATCAACTATGGTGGAATTGTTTGCATCCAGCATAGCCGTTTTACACAAAGGTTTTAAAGGTAAGAAGATTGAGATCTTCTGGGATCTCAGTGGCTTCACGGGTCGGACAGTTATAAGGTAGCTTCTTATGTCACACTGGATTAATTCCTCCTTTAAAATCCCTTTGTAAGGGATTCTTGGTACTCTTTGAGGTTGGTTGTTTTCTTTCAGACTTTTCATTACCAAACTCGGTAACATCATCAGTGCTAGTGCATCGTAGCTCTGATGACGTTGCGTAGTTTGGTGATGAAATGTCTGCAAGAAAGCAACCAAGCTCAGAGAGCACCAAGGACCTCACAATCCTCCTCCTCCATGCAACAAACCCCAACTTCTTTCTAGCACTGATATTGTTACCTAGTTGAAATTAATGAAATGTCTGCAAGAAAACAACCAAGCTCAGAGAGCACCAAGGATCCCTCATTTCAACCCCGAGCTACTAATATTCTCTTATATCAATTATCCCCTGTAATTTAGTCTTCCCAACTGGAAGTTGATGCCAAAAAAGCCAACATAGCTCTAGGTTGCATTAACAGAGAGAGAGAAGAACATATGATGTGTTAATATCACTTTACAATGCCTTGGTAAGGTCACACTTGGAATACTGCATCCAGCTTTGGTTGCCATGATGTAAAATAGATACTGAGACTCTAGAAAGAGTGCAGAGAAGAGCAACAAAGATGATTAGGGGACTGGAGGCTAAAACACATGAAGAACGGTTGCTGGAATTGGGTATGTCTAGTTTAATGAAAAGAAGGACTCGGGGATGACATGATAGCAGGCTTCCAATATTTGATGGGCTGCCACAAAGAAGAAAGGATCGATCTATTCTCCAAAAAACACCAGAAGGCAGGCAGGGCAAGAAACAACGGATGGACACTAATGAAGGAGAGAAGCAACCTAGAACTAAGGAAAAAATTCATGACAGTGAGAACCATCAGTGGAACGACTTGCTTCCAGAAGTTATAAATGCTCCAACACTGGAAAGGTTTTTAAGAAGAGATTGGACAACCATTTGTCTGAAGTGCTGTAGGGTTTCCTGCCTAAGCAGGGGGTTGGACTAGAAGACCTTCAGGATCCCTTCCAACTCTGTTATCCCGTTATTCTGTTTTTCTAAGTAGCTTTTACTACAACTCCCAACTGGTGGCAGTCCTTCAAAATATATATATATATACGTAATTGTTCTGGCGAAAAGTTCCCTGATTCCTACAGTCTCTTAGTTTCCCTTCTTCAATATACAGGTAGTATATTCGCTAGTAGCATCCCAAGGTCCAGGCCATGGATTTCCACTGCTCTCCTCTCCTCTGCCTTCTGAGCAGCTATGCATTAGGCACTGGACCCAGCTGCTGCTCCTCTTCCTCATCAGCCACCTCCAGACCTGGGGGCTATTGACCGTCCATCTGAGGGCTGATGGACGGCTCAGACTCCACCTCTCTCTCTCTCTCTCTCTTTTTGGATTATTGTAGATAAGGTGCTGCCAAGCGACCCTGGAATCCTTTGGCTTCTTGTGATGCACTATTGCGAGTCGTACACGGCGCCCAAAATGCCGGAGCACCTCCTTCACCTATTCCACGTGGAATTGGGCCGCCTCCCCTGGAAGGAAGTTCATCCGGATCAGCGCCTGATGGAGGAGTTCTTTAAGGTCAAAAAGGGGATTATTGCTGGTCAGCGCAAGGCAGAAAAAGCGGGGGGAGGGGAGTTGGGGAGGGAGGAAAGAAACAAAGGATGCCTCGCTTAGGATTGCGAGCTTCATTCTCACTTCTTCACATTGTCCGAGGCTTTGAAAATCTCCTTTGTTGGGGAAGCCATCACAGGCAGGAGGTGGAGGGTCAGAGTTCATTGAATAGGGTGGGGTGGGGTGGAGGGAAAGCAGTACAGCTGGGACAGGAGTCTTGCTGGTCGTGGAAAAGGAGGAGCGGGAAGAACTACTAAACGGGGGAAAAAAAGAAATAGATAGCAGGAACCATGATTATACTCAAGGTCTTCCTCCCTCCCTCCCTCCCTCTTTTCCTTCCTTTATTTCTACCTCCCTCCATCCCCTCCCTGTTTTCCTTTTCTTCCTCCCTCCCTCCCTCCCTCTTTTCCTTCCTTTCTTCCTCCCTGCCTCCCTCTCCCTCTTTTCCTTCCTTTATTTTTTCCTCCCTCTCTCTCCCCTCTCTATTTTTCTTCCTTCCTTTCTTCCTCCCTCCATCCTCCTCCCTGTTTTCCTCTTCTTCCTCCCTTCCTCCCTCCCTATTTTCCTTCCTTTCTTCCTCCCTTCCTCCCTCCCTCTTTTCCTTCCTTTCTTTCTCCCTCTTTTCCTTCCTCTCTTTCCTCCCTTCCTCCCTCCATCCCTCTTTTCCTTCCTCTCTTTCCTCCCTCCTTCCCCCTCTATTTTTCTCCCTTCCTCCCCATTTTCCTCCCTTCCTTCCTCCTCCCTCCCTCCCTTTTTTGCTTCCTTTATCTTTTCCTCCCTCCCTCTTTTCCTTCCTTCTTTCTTCCTTCCCTCTTTTCCTTCCTCTATCTTTTCCTCCTCCCTCCCTCTTTTCCTTCCTTCCTTCCTTCCTCCCTCCCTCCCTCCCTCCCCCCTCTTTTCCTTCCTTCTTTCTTCCTTCCCTCTTTTCCTTCCTCTATCTTTTCCTCCCTCCCTCCCTCTTTTCCTTCCTTCCTTCCTTCCTCCCTCCCTCCCTCCCTCCCTCTTTTCCTTCCTTTATTTCTACCTCCTCCATCCCCTCCCTGTTTTCCTTTTCTTCCTCCCTCCCTCCCTGTTTTCCTTCCTTTCTTCCTCCCTGCCTCCCTCTCCTTCTTTTCCTTCCTTTATTTTTTCCTCCCTCTCTCTCCCTCTCTATTTTTCTTCCTTCCTTTCTTCCTCCCTCCCTCCATCCCCTCCCTGTTTTCCTCTTCTTCCTCCCTCCCTCCCTATTTTCCTTCCTTTCTTCCTCCCTGCCTCCCTCTCCCTCTTTTCCTTCCTTTCTTTCTCCCTCATTTCCTTCCTCTCTTTCCTCCCTCCTTCCCCTCTATTTTTCTCCCTTCCTCCCCATTTTCCTTCCTTCCTTCCTCCTCCCTCCTCCCTTTTTTGCTTCCTTTATCTTTTCCTCCCTCCCTCTTTTCCTTCCTTCTTTCTTCCTTCCCTCTTTTCCTTCCTCTATCTTTTCCTCCCTCCCTCCCTCTTTTCCTTCCTTCCTTCCTTCCTCCCTCCCTCCCTCCCTCCCTCCCTCTTTTCCTTCCTTCTTTCTTCCTTCCCTCTTTTCCTTCCTCTATCTTTTCCTCCCTCCCTCCCTCTTTCCTTCCTCCTCCCTCCCTCCCTCCCTCCCTCCCTTTTCCTTCCTTTATTTCTACCTCCCTCCATCCCCCCTCCCTGTTTTCCTTTTCTTCCTCCCTCCCCTTTTCCTTCCTTTCTTCCTCCTGCCTCCCTCTCCTTCTTTTCCTTCCTTTATTTTTTCCTCCCTCTCTCTCCCCTCTCTATTTTTCTTCCTTCCTTTCTTCCTCCCTCCCTCCATCCCCCTCCCTGTTTTCCTCTTCTTCCTCCCTCCCTCCCTATTTTCCTTCCTTTCTTCCTCCCTGCCTCCCTCTCCCTCTTTTCCTTCCTTTCTTTCTCCCTCATTTCCTTCCTCTCTTTCCTCCCTCCTTCCCCCTCTATTTTTCTCCCTTCCTCCCCATTTTCCTCCCTTCCTTCCTCCTCCCTCCCTCCCTTTTTTGCTTCCTTTATCTTTTCCTCCCTCCCTCTTTTCCTTCCTTCTTTCTTCCTTCCCTCTTTTCCTTCTATCTTTTCCTCCCTCCCTCCCTCTCTTTTCCTTCCCTCCCTCCCTCCCTCCCTCCCTCCCTCTTTTCCTTCCTTTATTTCTACCTCCCTCCATCCCCCTCCCTGTTTTCCTTTTCTTCCTCCCTCCCTCCCTCTTTTCCTTCCTTTCTTCCTCCCTGCCTCCCTCTCCTTCTTTTCCTTCCTTTATTTTTCCTCCTCTCTCTCCCCTCTCTATTTTTTCTTCCTTCCTTTCTTCCTCCCTCCCTCCATCCCCCTCCCTGTTTTCCTCTTCTTCCTCCCCTCCCTCCCTATTTTCCTTCCTTTCTTCCTCCCTGCCTCCCTCTCCCTCTTTTCCTTCCTTTCTTTCTCCCTCATTTCCTTCCTCTCTTTCCTCCCTTCCTCCCTCCATCCCTCTTTTCCTTCCTCTCTTTCCTCCCTCCTTCCCCCTCTATTTTTCTCCCTTCCTCCCCATTTTCCTCCCTTCCTTCCTCCTCCCTCCCTCCCTTTTTTGCTTCCTTTATCTTTTCCTCCCTCCCTCTTTTCCTTCCTTCTTTCTTCCTTCCCTCTTTTCCTTCCTCTATCTTTTCCTCCCTCCCTCCCTCTTTTCCTTCCTTCCTTCCTCCCTCCCTCCCTCCCTCCCTCCCTCTTTTCCTTCCTTTATTTCTACCTCCTCCATCCCCCTCCCTGTTTTCCTTTTCTTCCTCCCTCCCTCCCTGTTTTCCTTCCTTTCTTCCTCCCTGCCTCCCTCTCCTTCTTTTCCTTCCTTTATTTTTCCTCCCTCTCTCTCCCTCTCTATTTTTCTTCCTTCCTTTCTTCCTCCCTCCCTCCATCCCCCCTCCCTGTTTTCCTCTTCTTCCTCCCTCCCTCCTATTTTCCTTCCTTTCTTCCTCCCTGCCTCCCTCTCCCTCTTTTCCTTCCTTTCTTTCTCCCTCATTTCCTTCCTCTCTTCCTCCCTCCTTCCCCTCTATTTTTCTCCCTTCCTCCCCATTTTCCTCCCTTCCTTCCTTCCTCCTCCCTCCCTCCCTTTTTGCTTCCTTTATCTTTTCCTCCCTCCCTCTTTTCCTTCCTTCTTTCTTCCTTCCCTCTTTTCCTTCCTCTATCTTTTCCTCCCTCCCTCCCTCTTTTCCTTCCTTCCTTCCTTCCTCCCTCCCTCCCTCCCTCCCTCTTTTCCTTCCTTTATTTCTACCTCCCTCCATCCCCTCCTGTTCCTTCCCTTTCTTCCTCCCCTCCCTCCCTCTTTTCCTTCCCTTTCTTCCTCCCTGCCTCCCTCTCCTTTTCCTTCCTTTATTTTTTCCTCCCTCTCTCTTCCCTCTCTATTTTTCTTCCTTCCTTTCTTCCTCCCTCCCTCCATCCCCTCCCTGTTTTCCTCTTCTTCCTCCCTCCCTCCCTATTTTCCTTCCTTTCTTCCTCCTCCCTGCCTCCCTCTCCCTCTTTCCTTCCTTTCTTTCTCCCTCATTTCCTTCCTCTCTTTCCTCCCTCCTTCCCCCTCTATTTTTCTCCCCTTCCTCCCCATTTTCCTCCCTTCCTTCCTCCTCCCTCCCTCCCTTTTTGCTTCCTTTATCTTTTCCTCCCTCCCTCTTTTCCTTCCTTCTTTCTTCCTTCCTCTTTTCCTTCCTCTATCTTTCCTCCTCCCCCTCCCTCTTTTCCTTCCTTCCTTCCTTCCTCCCTCCCTCCCTCCCTCCCTCCCTCCCTCTTTCCTTCCTTTATTTCTACCTCCCTCCATCCCCTCCTGTTTTCCTTTTCTTCCTCCCTCCCTCCCTGTTTTCCTTCCTTTCTTCCTCCCTGCCTCCCTCTCCTTCTTTTCCTTCCTTTATTTTTTCCTCCCTCTCTCTCCCTCTCTATTTTTCTTCCTTCCTTTCTTCCTCCCTCCCTCCATCCCCTCCCTGTTTTTCCTCTTCTTCCTCCCTCCCTCCCTCTTTTCCTTCCTTTCTTCCTCCCTGCCTCCCTCTCCTTTTCCTTCCTTTATTTTTTTCCTCTCTCTCTTCCCCTCTCTTTTTCTTCCTTCCTTTCTTCCTCCCTCCCTCCATCCCCTCCCTGTTTTCCCTCTTCTTCCTCCCTCCCTCCCTATTTTCCTTCCTTTCTTTCTCCCTCATTTCCTTCCTCTCTCTTCCTCCCTCCTTCCCCTCTATTTTTTCTCCCTTCCTCCCCATTTTCCTCCCTTCCTTCCTCCTCCCTCCATCCCTTTTTGCTTCCTTTATCTTTCCTCCCTCCTCTTTTCCTTCCTTCTTTCTTCCTTCCTCTTTTCCTTCCTCTATCTTTTCCTCCCTCCCTCCCTCCCCTCCCTCCCTTCCTTCCTTCCTTCCTTCCTTCCTTCCTCCCACCCTCCCTCTTTTCCTCCTTCCTTCCTTCCTTCCTTCCTTCCTCCCACCCTCCCTCTTTTCTTCCTCCCTCCCTCCCCTCCCCATTTTCCTTCCTTCTTTCCTCCTTCCCCCCTCCCTTTTTCTTCTTTATCTTTTCCTCCCCCTCCCCTCCCTCCCCTCCTCCCCTTCCTTCCTTCCTTCCTTCCTTCCTTCCTTCCTTCCTCCCACCCTCCCTCTTTTCCTCCTTCCTTCCTTCCTTCTTTCCTCCCACCCTCCCTCTTTTCTTCCTCCCTCCCCGCCTCCCATTTTCCTCCCTTCCTTCCTCCTCCCTCCATCCCTTTTTGCTTCCTTTATCTTTTCCTCCCTCCCTCTTTTCCTTCTTCTTTCTTCCTTCCCTCTTTTCCTTCCTCTATCTTTTCCTCCCTCCCTCCCTCCCTCCCTCCCTTCCTTCCTTCCTTCCTTCCTTCCTTCCTTCCTTCCTTCCTTCCTCCCACCCTCTCCCTCTTTTCCTCCTTCCTTCCTTCCTTCCTTCCTCCCTCCCACCCTCCCTCTTTTCTTCCCTCCCTCCCCCCTCCCCATTTTCCTTCCTTCTTTCCTCCTTCCCCCTCCCTCCCTTTTTTGCTTCCTTTATCTTTTCCTCCCTCCCTCCCTCCCTCCTTCCTCCTTCCTTCCTTCCTTCCTTCCTCCCACCCTCCCTCTTTTCCTCCTTCCTTCCTTCCTTCCTTCCTTCCTCCCACCCTCCCTCTTTTCTTCCCTCCCTCCCCCCTCCCCATTTTCCTCCCTTCCTTCCTCCTCCCTCCATCCCTTTTTGCTTCCTTTATCTTTTCCTCCCTCCCTTTTTCCTTCCTTCTTTCTTCCTTCCCTCTTTTCCTTCCTCTATCTTTTCCTCCCTCCCTCCCTTCCTTCCTTCCTTCCTTCCTCCCTCCCTTCCTTCCTTCCTTCCTTCCTTCCTTCCTTCCTTCCTTCCTTCCTCCCACCCTCCCTCTTTTTTCCTTCCTTCCTTCCTTCCTTCCTTCCTCCCACCCTCCCTCTTTTCTTCCCTCCCTCCCCCTCCCCATTTTCCTTCCTTCTTTCCTCCTTCCCCCTCCCTCCCTCCTCCCTTTTTCCTTTTTTTTTTTTTTTGGTCCTAGGTAGAAAGAGGCAGCCCCAAGAGCTGTTTCCTCTTCCTGGGCTCAGTGCTGTGTGAGGTGAATTGGGTCAGTGTCCTCGCTGGCGCCTGGGATCCCACTCCGCCCCCGGACACCCACAGCCTGATCGTGTGCCTGCTTTATATGGTGATCCTGCTGGCCAAAGAGGAAGAGCTGATCACCAAAGAGGTAAGAGTACAGACCCCCCTACTGTGTGTGCTCGACTCCTGGTGGCTTCCAGGACACAACCATCAAATCTTCTTGGTGGCAGAGATGTTTTCCTCGAACGAAGCAAAATATATGTCTCAGGGACAGTGTTGAGGATCTGATCTGAGTCGATTGCCAGGATCAAAAGTTTATTCTACCAAGCTTTTTGGGCTCATGTGGGTCTCCTGCCTTGGGCAGAGGTGTTGTCGCCTGTCGGCTGCCGACCCCTACAGCAGCCAAATCAGGAAGAGGTAGAAGAGGCGTGGGAGTCAGGTCAGCATCAGGGCAACCTGAGAGCTCCGAGGGGGAAGAGGGAACGGAGTTGGCAGAGAGAGAAAGAGAGAGAGGAGCAGAGCCTGGATCATCCATCAGCCCTCAGATGGAGAGTCTACAGTCCCCAGGTCTAGAGGTGGCTGAGGAGGAAGAGGAGAAACAGCTGGGTCCAGTGCCTGACGTACGGATGCACAGAAGGCAGAGGAAAGGAGAGTAGTGGAAATCTATGAGCCGGTCCTTGGGATGGAAGAGCCACTGCTGTTAGCAAGCCTCACGCTAGCTCTGGGGATAAAAGGCAGGGGGAAGAGATGAATAGATGTGACAGGCAACTCTTCATCTCCCCTGCTGGACAGACTTATTAGCCTGCGGTGAGAGAGAAACTTCTCCCTGGGGCTGCCAGCATTCCTAATAAAGGAATCGTTGCTTCAACCACAGAGGGTTTGTCGTGTTTGGGGAGCTGGGTCACAACAAGGGGTTGGACTAGAAGACCTCCAAGGTCCTTCTAGCCCTGTTATTCTATGTTCTAATTTTTCTGGTAGGGAGCAGATTAAATAATGGAGAGGACAATCTTGATCGTGGTGCTTAATTAAACATTAAATTCAATTACGTTTAGAATCTGTTCTGGACATATTTCCCCCCCTTGGGTTGATCTACTTTGGATTGAAGGTCCTATTCAACGCAGGACCAAGAACAGCCCTTGGCTTGAAACCTCTGTTGAGGTAATTCCCCGTTAGGAGAATGAGCGCATACAGGGAGACGTACAGAGAGTAGTGTTGAAATAATACACACAGAGCACACAGATACACTCTACAGTAAATGTAGGTTTTTACTTCCAGAAAGGTTTACGCAAAGTCCAAAATAAGCAATCCAAAGTCATTCACAAGTAAATCAGTCAGTTTTTCAATCCAGGGATAATCCAAATATCAAATTCCAGTGTCAGAAACAGTTCAGTATCAGACTTACATCAAATCCAGAAATAGCAGTAAATTAGAAGAAATGGAGCAACAGCAATATTTTCCAACAGAAGGAAGCAGAGATACTCAGACACACTCTCTTCTGAGACTAAGACTAAAACAACCCAGGTTTCTGGCTCCATCTTATGGCCGTTTGAAAAACCACACCCAACTACAGTTTTGCATTTTCTTAAAGATATAGTACTAAAATGTCTATCCTGGTTTATATATTTCTAACCCAAATACCTGTTAGGTGACTTATATTCCTAACAACTTCCCCATCACCTATCCAAATGGGAAGCTCACCATATCTTCTCTTTACGCCCAAAACCACTCAGATAAACTGGGTTTGAGTCTTAACTCTTGGGGCTTCCTGGTTTAAGCAGATGTGTTTTTTTTGCAGGGGGGGGTACAGAACCTTCTTTTTGGGTTTTCTTCCAGTTTGAAAAAAAGTCATGGGACAAGTGACAGGGAAGCCCTTAAAATCGCCGCGAGACTCCCCCGGTTAAACTATCAATTTGCATTGATCTTGTCAGGGATACACCCTAGCAGAATCTGCACAGCAGTCAGGCAGGCAGGCAAAATATGTGAGATAAACGTTTTTGTAGCTTACACTCAGTAAAACAGATACACTGTGCTAGTTAAATAGTTTATTCCAGTAATAGTTTTAGCATAGTCAAAACAGTCCATATATCATTCACTAGTTCAGTCCGTCCGGGGATTATTCAGTTGCAAAGTCCAGTGTCGAAAAAGAGGTCAGTAAACTTACAAATATCAGTCCAGTAATAAATCTCCTCGCCGTAGAGATATGAAGAAGTCAAACCTCCTTTCTTCCTTCAACGTTCAGCAACTCAGCAGCAGGGAACACTCTGTTAGCAAATCATCAATCCAGCAATCCAGCAGGTTCTCTTGCTCCCTCTTATGGTGGTTTACAACCGCACCCAAAATTACATGCTTTGCAGTTTAAAGTGACACACACTTAAACTTACTATCATAGTTTATATATATTATTTTATCCAACTACGTTGGATTTGGGAGGACTGGGGCTAATTCTGGATCAAGATGGGCTTTGAAGAACCCACAAAGTTTGAGTAGAGTAGAGTAGGAATGGAATAGGAATGGAAATGGAATAGGAATAGGAATAGAAAGAAATAGAAATAGGAACAGGAATAGGAATAGGAATAGGAATAAAAAGAAGTAGAAATAGGAATAGAAATAGGAATAGGAATAGAAAGAAATGGAATGGAATAACAGAGTTGGAAGGGACCTTGGAGGTCTTCTAGTCCAACCTCCTGCTCAGGCAGGAAGCCCTACACCACTTCAGACAAATGGTTGTCCAATCTCTTCTTAAAACCTTCCAGTGTTGGAGCATTCACAACTTCTGGAGGCAAGTTGTGCCGCTGGTTAATTGTTCTCACTGTCAGGAAATTCCTCCTTAGTTCTAGATCGTTTCTCTCCTTGAAGTTCTGTCGGACCAAACTCAGAACCTTGCCCAGAAGCTTCTTCCTTGCTTCCAAACAAGATTTAGCTCTTTGGAAGTTTCCAAGTAGGGCAGAAGAACACGAGAGGGCTTTCCGGCTGACAATTTTCAGTGGCTTAGAAGGATTCTGTCTCTAATCCCGAGGAGCGTCGTATGTAGTTGGACAATAGCGTAATCTCCCCTGAATTTGTTTCATCCCTTCTTAAAGACACTTAAAAGCTGGAAGAAAAGCGGTGAGGATTTAAGCTGCCGGAGTTTTTTTTTTATTCGCAGAAAAGGGATTGGTTCTCCCGACATCCCTGCAGCGAGGATTTCTCCTTAATTGACGTTTAATTGTGCACCGTATCATACTGTGTTTTTGTAAGGAATCCAATCCAGCAAAACTCTCATTATATCACATTACTGTTTTCCTTAGCCTCCTTGTCTCTCTACCTGTTAACTCTTTATCCCGAATAGAGACTTCAGTGAACCCTCCCTAAATTATACAGGTAATCCTCCACTTACAACAGCTCCTTTAGTGGCCGTTTGAAGTTAGCACGGCACTGACAAAAAGTGGCTTACGGCCATTTTTTCACACGTACGACTTTTGCAGCATCCCCGAATTCATCGTCGCCGTAGGCTTTGTTGTGGTCCACTGGCAGCCTGCGGAGACGGCAGCAGAGTCGGACAGTGGGGAGGAACATCAGCCAGTCCGGGGGTCTGGGGAGGACTCGAACAAGGGTCCTGCATCCGACGCAGAGATGGGGCCAGGGCCACCTGGGAGTTATGTGCTGACTCTGGAGCCTCCAGAATCTGACATCAGTGAGGCAGAGGAACAGAGGGAGCCTGTTCCCAGTGTGCGCTTGCGCAGAGCTGCCAGAAGGCAAGAACAGTTAAGGAGTAAGGCTTGGAGATGATTGGCCCCTCCCATAAGACATAAAGGGAAGTGCAAAGGGACAGGAGCCTTTGCAGGAAGCAACTTTGTTCTGGTCAGTTTGAAACCTGAAGCTCCGTGTTAACTTTGTGCTCTGTTTGGCCTCTTATAACTAAGTGGAAATTTAGTCCTTGGTAGCATTTCAAGGAAGATAAAAGTGTGTGCTTATCAGAGTTATCCCGAAGACCTTTGGCAGACTTTTATGGGACTATTTACAAACTGTTTTGAGACTCATTACGGGCTGTGAATGACAATAATTCACAGCCATTGAAAAGAAAAAAGGGTTTTGGGACTTACGTGTATTTGTTTGTGTCTCAATAAACCTTGGTCAGAACAGGCTTTTAAGAAGAGACTGTGGACAGTCACTTGTCTAAAATGGTCTAGGGCAGTGGTCACCAACCAATGGGCCGGGGACCACTGGTGATCCATGAGAAAATGTTAGTGGTCCGCAGAGAAATGTCATCCCCAAAGCAATTAATCCAGGCTGCGCGGGAACACAGGGCTGAGCCACCCATATGGCCCACGGGAACACAAGGCTTGTGTCGCTTGCATTGCGAACCACACGAGGTAGTGAGGGGAGGTCTTGCCCCTCTCCCCAAGCGGTTTACAGAGTCTGCCTATTTTCCCCCCCAACAATCTGGGTCCTCCTTTTACTGACCTCGGAAGGACGGAAGGCTGAGTCAGTTTTCAGTCAGTCCGGATCAAACTGCTGGCAGTCGGCAGAGCAAGCCCCTGCAATACTGCCTTCTTACCCCCGGTTGAAATTTCTGAATGAAATTCTGCTTTCAGTTGTGAATTGTTAAAGAAGGAAGGCTACCTGTAAAGGGGGAGGTGGGGGCGGAGAAAGGGCCATGAATGAAACGCCGGTTTCTCTCCTCCTCCTCCTCCTCCTCCTCCTCCTCCTCCTCCTCTTCCTCCTCCAGCAATCTCCGCTGCTCAACGTCCTGGGCCAGACCAGCTCCCTTCCCTGGCATCACATCAACATTGTGTCCTATCGGAGCATCCTGGGTTACTTCAATAGCCACTACCCTCCCTCCATCCTTCTGGCCAAGGAACCGGCGGCTGAACTGGTGGTGAAACTCTTGAAGGTGTCTGCCGGCTTCAGCACCGCTTTGGACAGCAGCGGGCATGGCGTACGCAGGTTTTCTTTCTTTCTTTCTTTCTTTCTTTCTTTCTTTCTTTCTTTCTTTCTTTCTTTCTTTCTTTCTTTCTTTCTTTCTTTCTTTCTTTCTTTCTTTCTCCTTTCTCTCCCTCCCTCCCTCCCTCTTCCTTCCTTTTCTCCCTCCCTCCTCCTTCCTCTCTTTCTTTTTCTTTCTTCCCTCCCTCCTACCCCTCCCTCTTTCTTTCTTTCTTCCCCCCCTCCCTCTTTCTTTTGTTCTTTCATTCTTTCTTCCTCCCTCTTTCTTTTTCTTTCTTTCCTTCCTTCCTTTCTTCCTCCCAGCCCTCCCACTCTCCAGTTTTCCTTCCTTCTCTCCCTCCCTTTTGTTTCCATACTCTCTTCCCCTTCTCCTCTCCTCTTTCTTTCTTTCTTTCTTTCTTTCTTTCTTTCTTTCTTTCTTTCTTTCTTTCTTTCTTTCTTTCTTTCTCCTCCTTCCTCCTCCCTCCCTCTTCCTTCCTTCCTTCCTTCCTTCTCTTTCTCTTTCTCTTTCTTTCTTCCTCCCTCTTATCCCTCCCTCTTTCTTTCTTCCCTCCCTCCCTCTTTCTTTTGTTCTTTCTTTCATTCTTTCTTCCTCCCTCTTTCTTTTTCTTTCTTCCTTCCTTCCTTCTTCCTCCCAGCCCTCCCACTCTCCATTTTTCCTTCCTTCTTCCCTCCTTTTGTTCCACCTCTCTTCCCCTTCTCCCTCCTCTTTCTTTCTTTCTTTCTTTCTTCTTTCTTTCTTTCTTTCTTTCTTTCTTTCTTTCTTTCTTTCCTTCCTTCCTTCCTTCCTTCCTTCCTTCCTTCCTTCCCCTCTCTTTCTCTCTCTTTTTCCTTCCTTCCTTCCTTCCTTCCTTCCTTCCAACCACCCATCCTCCCCATAACCTTTGTTCCTTCCTTTGTTCACCTGTCTTCCGTCTCTTCCTTCCTTCCTTCCTTCCTTCCTTCCTTCCTTCCTTCCTTCCTTCCTTCCTTCCCTTCCTTCCTTCCTTCCTTCCTTCCTTCCTTTCTCCCTCTTCTCTCTTTCTCTCTCTTTTTCCTTCCTTCCTCCTTCCTTCCTTCCATCCACCCATCCTCCCCATAACCTTTGTTCCTTCCTTTGTTCACCTGTCTTCCGTCTCCTTATTCCCCTCTCCTTCCTTCCTTCCTTCCTTCCTTCCTTCCTTCCTTCCTTCCTTCCTTCCTCCCTTCCTTCCTTCCTTCCTTTCTCCCTCCCTCTTTCTTTCTTCCCTGCCCCCCGCCCTCCAGATTCCACTGGAGGAGAAAGGACAGAGGGAACAGGGGGTGCCTTTCATTGTGTTTCTCCTTTCTCTCTAGGATGCCAGCCTCAAATGCCAAGCCTTCATTCGCCAGGTTGTCCGCTTCCTGGGTCTTCTGGAACAGAATGGGGCGATTTCTCCAGCAGCCCTGGAGCAGGAATTCTCAAAACTGCTCGATGATATCGCCATCTTTAATCCCCCAGGTGGGTCCAAGAAAACTCTTGAGTTGAGCAGGGTGGAGAGTTGAGGGTGGAGATAGTTCCAAGTCAGTGATTTGATCAGCCTCTCTGGAAAGTCAGATCTGCTGCATGACCAGAATCGTCCCTGACCCTTAGAAAGCCCAATAACGCAACCCTGGTTTTATACCAAGTGCTGGAGCACCAGCTCAGTTGTCCCACCTCTGTTGGGCTCTCTTCTTCCTCCTCTTATCGCTAACATCTGGAGGGGCAGTACAGTAGTAAAGATCAGCTTTAGCTGTAATTTGGAAGACCACAAGAACGTGTCAGAGTGTTTGTAGCGTGACTACTATTGCGAGACAACCCAGGAGCAAAACAGCACACAGAGGCTTTGTCTTTTAACAGTGGTTTATATACAAGGCAGCTATATACATACAGTACATTCACGTGGTAGGCAAATACCTGGCAATCAATCAATCTTCTTTACTCTGCACAGAGAACTACAATGGAGATAGAACACAAGGAGAGAGAGGTATGCCTTCTCATGGCCTCCTTTATATAGACAGCTTCTTAAAGTGGCAATAACCATGCTGACCCCTCCTCATTGCATCACAGCAGCCTTACAACAGCTGGTCAGCTCTTAAATCTTCACGACCTTAACAGAAAGGTTTATTTCATAGCCTTGATGTAGGAAAAAGGCTGGCGGAAGAGTCAATCAAACGGTCAAACAATCAAAACAGGAATCCGCCTAACGTCTCTACATAGCCCCAAATTGTATTAAGTCCAACCGCTCTTGACCCAAAGGAGCTTTTTCCAGCTGGATTTTCTGATTTTTCTTTGAAGACGTTTCACTTCTCTTCCAAGAAGCTTCTCCAGCTCTCAACTGAAGAAGCTTCTTAGGTGAGAAGTGAAACGTCTTCAAAGACGTTGGGTGACGGAAAATTCTCCATAGACAACCTCTCTTGAATTCTGTGGACTTTATCTAATGCCGAAATAGCGCTCACCTTCACTAGAGTAGATTCTTATGCACAGGCAGGTTGCATAATAAATTAGCTTAATTCGGACTTCACGTGCGTTCTTGATCTTTTATCGCCTGACACTTGGTGAGCAATGAAATGTTATCTCCCAAAGGTACTTTTTAAATTTTTTATAGAGGCTACTGGACTTCCTTGTTTTTTTTTCTTTGAAGACCTTTTGCTTCTCATCCAAGAAGCTTCTTCAGCTCTGGCTGAAGAATATAAAGAAATATAAAATCTTTCCTTCTTCCACCATCCAGTCAAGAGCTGAAGAGGCTTCTTGGATGAGAAGCAAAACATTTTCAAAGGAAAAAAAACACAAGGAAGTCCAGTTGCCTCCCGAAAAAAAAAGCACTTTTGGAACAACTATGACCTGGATGGATGACTGAGAATCACTGCAGACTTTTAGCTATGCAATTTGGGACGGACACCCTTCGAATGGTGTGGGACGGATTTCCAGAAAAACTGCAGACTACAGGAACCATTTGCACCACTCCGGAGAGCCCGAGGGCACAGATAAACCTCCAAGTGGTCTCAACAACCCTCCCAAAGGATGCAAATGACCAGCTGTCTGCAAGGAATATAAATCCTTCCATTCTCCACCATCCGGTCAGAGCTGAAGAAGCGTCTTGAGTGAGAAGCGAAATGTCTATAAAAGAAAAAAACAAACAAACCAAGAAAGTCAAGTTGCCTCCTGAAAAAAAAGCGCCTTTGGGATAACCATGATCTGGAGGACTGACCAGGTTGCCACTTGCACAGGGGCAGATAGGACAGCGCTCCAGAGGATTAATGTCATTGCCCAGAAGATCATGGGTTGCCTTCTCCCCTCTTTGGAAGAGCTTTATAGCTCCCGCTGCCTTAAGAAAGTTCAAAACATCCTTAAAGATCCATTTCATCCTGGGCACCATTTTGGTTTTTTTGGTTTTGTTTTTTTGAACTATTACCATCTGGCAGACGGTACAAGGCAATAAAAACTAGGACAAATAGGCTGAAAAACAGCTTCTATCCCAGGGCAGTAGCTCTGTTGAATTCTACTGTACAGTACACTGAAGATGGTATTTAATTTCATTGTACGATGTGCAATGACAATAAACTAAACTAAAGTAAAACAGACAATCTCTACAGACTGTTATCCCCCCCAACCATTTCAAAGAAAACCTCTTCTTCAGCCAGGTCTTTAGCCCACGACTCAGGAGTTCTCAACTGTTTTTTTTTTTTTTCAACTTTGTCTTGCAGACGCCGATGTCCAGGTTCGCAATGTGTCCTTAACCAGCCTCTTTGCCGAAGCCCTGATGGTGATCAACAACGCCAGTGCCGCCTCAGCAGAATCCCTCCTGGTTTGCCTCTGCCGCTGGATTGAGGGCACAATGCGTGGCCTAGGGGTGATGCCCCTCTTGAGATCCTCTTGTCAGAGTTTGGCCTCCGTCCGACACCTGGCCATGACGATGGAGGCTTGTGTCACCGCCTACTTTAACGAAGGTGAGACGTGGCGTCATTCCCGGCCGATTGCATGCTGGGACTTCCGAGTTGGCTCTCTGTCTTTTTTTCTTTTTCTTTTTCTCTATGGTTTGCTTTACTTTACTTTATTGTCATTGCACCTCGTACAACAAAGTCAAACACCATCTTCAGAGTACATTTTGACTATGAAAATAAACACAAACAGACAACCTTTACATTCTATACATTGAATTGAAAGCCCCTGATATCGCATTAATATTGCACTCTACAGTAGAATTCAATAGAGCGACTGCCCTGGGATAGAAGCTGTTTTTCAGCCTATTTGTCCTTGTCTTTATTATTCTCCTGTACCATCTGCCAGATGGTAACAGTTCAAAAAAAGGGGTGCCCAGGATGAGATGCATCTTTGAGAATGTTTTGAACTTTCTTAAGGCAGCGGAAACTATAAAGCTCTTCCAAAGAGGGGAGAGGGCAACCCATGATCCTCTGGGCAATGACATTAACCCTCTGGAGTGCTTTCCTATCTGCCCCTGTGCAACTGGCAAACCACACACAGGTGCAGTAAGTTAAGATACTGTGTATGGTGCAGGGGTAGAATGTTACCAGCAGTTTTCCATTAAGTTGTTGTTTCTTGAGAAGTTTCAGGTTGTATAATCTCTGCTGGGCTCTTTTTACCAGGGCTGCAATGTGAGCACCCCAGGTCAGGTCCTCTTTTAGGGTAACACCCAGAAACTTAAAACTGACCACTTGCTCCACTAGGTTTCCCTTGATAAGCAAGGGCTGGATGTCTGATCTATTCCTTTTATAGTCCATTGGTCTTATTGGTGTTGAGGACCAAGTTATTGTCTCCACACCACGAAAGCAACCGGTCCACCTCATCTTGGTAGGCAGACTCATAGAGAGTAGTGTTTGAATAATACACACACAGCACACAGATACACTGTACAGTAAATGTAGGTTTTTACTTCCAGAAAGGTTTAAGCAAAGTTCAAAACAATCAGTCCAAAGTCATTCACAGGTAAGATCAGTCAGTTTTTAGTCCAGGGATAATCCAATTAACAAAGTCCAGGGTCAAAAACAGTTCAGTAACAGACTTACATCAAATCCAAAATAGCAGTCAATTATGAGGAACGGCAATATTCTCCAACAGAAGGAAACAAAGACTCACTGAGACATACTCTCTTCTGAGACTAAGACTAAAACAACCCAGGTTTCTGGCTCCATCTTATGGCTGTTTGAGAAACCACACCCAAATACAGTTTTGCATTTTCTTAAAGATACGGTTTTAAAATGTCTATCCTGGTTTATTTATTGTCCAACCCAAATAGCGGTTAGGTAACTTACATTCCTAACAAGGACTATCTGTAATAATTAGCTAACATTTGAGGACTTATACAGGAGGAAAAGCAGACTTTCTCCAATTAACAAATACTGCACTTAATTGGATAAATGGCCTGAATATTAACATACAGGACTGTCATGCCCCTGTTGGAATCTGATTCCGAGGGGGAGGTTGAGCAGCTGACAGGGAGTGGGAGTGTGGCTCTGGTGGCTGTGGAGGAAACTGGGAAAGGGCACAGTCCAGCTGGGCATTCAGAGGAAGACCCAGGCCCACCCCCTCTTCATCCTAGGGCACATAGAAGAAACGGAGGAGGGAGCAACGTGGGTTATGGGGGAGAAAAGGGCCCTGATTCCCTTCATTAGCTGCAGTTGGGAAAACAGGATTTTAAAAGGGTGTTTGCGCACAGCACCTTGCTGGAAGCAAAGTGTGCATTATCGCTGTTTGTCAAGTCTTATCTGGGTTCCTGGTGTCCTCCCAAGCGTGTCTGTGTTATCTTTTGAATTCTGCAATTCCTTATCCTGCCCTGTCTTGTTAATTGCTGCAGCTGTGGTTTGTGTTGGTTTTTATTTATAATCTATTATGTACTTTGGGTTCAGACTGAATTTCTTCCCTTTAAAAACTGTTCTTGGGAGAGTTTTTTTCTCCAGCCGATGATAACTGGACATTGGGGGCCAAGTTGGAGGAATTAAAGGGACTTTACCTACTTTTGTAACTTTGTTGCTTTTGTGCCACCCCCCTGGATTATCACAAGGACATTTATTTTATTTTCATGAACCAATATATTTTAAAATACAACTTGTAACTGTTAAGATGCAACTTTTTAAATTACTTGTAACTTAACAAAATTGACCATATATCTCCAGCATATGTGCATCATATTATTATTGTGTTCTTTCTATGTATCCTGACTGCTCCTCATGCCATACATGCGATAAATACATGTCAACTGTGAAGGATCTGAGCAGGCCTTCCATTGATTGGATGTGATGAACTAAATCATAGTTTTCCAAGCTGGGCTATTTTAAGAGGGGTGGACTTCAACTCCCAGAATACGGCTGGCTGGGGAGTTCTGGGAATTGAAGTCCACCCCTTTTAAAACAGCCAAGCATGGGAAATGCTGACTAAAGGATGAAAAATTAGGTAGCACTGTTTGCACGTTCAAACATGTGTGATTCCTTTTCCAGTTGAGAATTCGCTCCTTTGGGATTCATCCTTTGGCCTTGTTTAAAGGGCTCCCATTAATCTGTTTCCATGATTTGAAGGAAGGACATGAACGTGTTGATTATTTTCAAATTGAAGCCATGCAGAAGAAATTAAATTAAAAGGGACGCGGTGGCTCAGTGGCTAAGACGCTGAGCTTATCGATCAGAAAGGTCGGCAGTTCGGCGGTTCGAATCCCTAGCGCAGCGTAACAGAGTCAGCTCCCGTTACTTGTCCCCAGCTTCTGCCAACCTAGCAGTTCAAAAGCATGTAAAAATGCAAGTAGAAAAATAGGGACCACCTTTGGTTCCATGTGTCTTTGGCATTTAGTCATGCTGCCCACATGACCCCGGAGACGTCTTCGGACAGCACTGGCTGTTCGGCTTTGAAACGGAGATGAGCACCACCCCCTAGAGCCGGAAATGACTAGCACGTATGTGCAAGGGAAAACTTTACCTTTACCTTAAAGAATTAAAGACAAGTGTTTACAAGAGCCCTGGTGGTTAAAGTGCGGTATTGCTGGCAAACTCTGCCCACTGTCGAGAGTTCGATCCTGACCGGCTCAAGGTTGACTCAGCCTTCCATCCTTCCAAGTTCTTGGTAAAATGAGGATTGTTTAGGGGAAGTTTGCAAATAATGCTTACGTTGTAAAACCAGCCAGAGAATGCTGTAAAGCTGTGTGGGGCTGTATATAAGCCAAAATGATATTGCTAAAGGGTATTACATACTTGACATTGATAGCAGTATTCCAGTACTTGAGGGGCTGCCACAAAGAAGGTCAAATTATTCTCCAAAGCACCAGAGGGCAGAATAAGAAACAGTGGAAACTAACCAAGGAGAGGGGCAACCTGGAATTATGGAGAAACTTCCTCACAATGTGGACATTTAACCAGTGGAACAGGTCACCTCCAGAAATCTTGGGTGCTCCATCACTGGAGGTTTTTAAGAAGAGACTAAGACAGTCACTTATCTGAGATGATATGGGTTCTCCTGCTAGAGCAGGGGGCTGGACTAGAAGACCTCCAAGGTCCCTTCCAGCTCATTCATTCATTCATTCATTCATTCTGTTAATCAAGGAGAGAAGCAACCAGGAATTAAGGAGGAACTTCCTAATAGTGAGAACAATTAACCAGCAGAACAGCTGGTCACCAGAAGTTGTGGGTGGTCCATCATGGAGATTTTTAAGAAGAGACTGGGCAGCCATTGGTCTGAAATGGTATTGGGTCTCCTTGCTTGAGCGGCTGGACTAGAAGACCTCCAAAGTCCCTTCCAGCTCTGTTCTGATTGATTGCTACGCTATTCTTCATTGCCAAGATGAGTTAATCTAACCGCTTTGCTTTTCTTTTCTTTTCCTCCTCTTCTCTCCCTCCACACCATCGCCCCCTTTTTTTGTGTGGGGTGAAGACTCTCCTCTCAACCAAGATTTGGGCTGGGCACCAATCGTGGCCTCCTTGCAGGTTCCAGAACTCGCAGCCGAAGACTTCCTTCAAGAGTCCCTTTCGTTGGGAGGCTACCTCACCCTTTATATTTACACCCTGCAGCAGCTGAACGCTGAGCGGACACACACCAACGAAATGAGAGTGCTCTTTACGCTAAGCAAGTGGTTGGAACAGGTGTATCCCAGGTAGATCCCAGTCAGCTTACATGCCTAAGGCGGGACAAGTACTCACCTTCTCTCAAGGATTGGCTGAAAGTCGCCCAGCTGGCTTTCATGCGTAAGGCGGGGCTACAACTCTCAGTCTCCTGGTGATTGGACTAAAATCATCCAGTCGGCTTTCATGCCTAAGGCAGGACCAATACTCCCAATTCTCTCAGTGATTGGCTGAAAATCACCCAGCTGGCTTTCATGCCTAAGGCGGGGCTAGAACTCTCAGTCTCCTGGTGATTGGCCTAAAATCACCCAGCTGGCTTTCATGCCAAAGGCGGGGCTAGAACTCTCAGTCTCCTGGTGATTGGCCTAAAATCACCCAGCTGGCTTTCATGCCAAAGGCGGGGCTAGAACTCTCAGTCTCCTGGTGATTGGCCTAAAATCACCCAGCTGGCTTTCATGCCAAAGGCGGGACTAGAACTCTCAGTCTCCTGGTGATTGGACTAAAATCATCCAGTCGGCTTTCATGCCTAAGGGAGGACCAATACTCCAATTCTCTCAGTGATTGGCCTAAAATCACCCAGCTGGCTTTCATGCCAAGGGCGGGACTAGAACTCTCAGTCTCCTGGTGATTGGCCTAAAATAACCCAGTTGGCTTACATGCCAAGGGCAGGACTAGAACTCTCAGTCTCCTGGTGATTGGCCTAAAATCACCCAGTTGGCTTACATGCCTAAGGCGGGACCAATACTCCCAATTCTCTCAGTGATTGGCTGAAAGTCACCCAGCTGGCTTTCATGCCTAAGGCAGAACTAGGGCTGCTTCACAGACTGATGCCTTTAACTGCTAGGCCTGTCCCTTCCAACTTCCAAAAGGAAGGTGGCAAAATAATTAAGTTTCTAGCCAACCCATTCCCCGGATTTTGCGATGGGCGTCTTGCGAGCTGTGCATCGGACACCGGAGAGATGGTTGGGTTTCTAACCAGAGCGTGTCTTTCTGGGTTGCTCCCCTGCCCAAGCTCTGCCAAGGATGAAGCCAAGTTGTTTCTTTGGTGGCACAAAGTTCTGCAGCTCTGCCTCCTCCAAACCGAACAGGAAGACCCCATCTTGTTGGAGTCGGTCATCCGGGTCTTGACATCTCTGCAAGGCCGGCAGAGTCTGCTGGCCGAAGAGAGGCTCAGCTCGGGACTCCTCGGCGCTATCGGGCTGGGCAAGAGGTCTCCGTTATCCAACAGGTAAAAACACAGAGCAAAAGTTGTCTCCCTTTCCCCCGCCCCAATTGGTTGTGTGAAAGTGTCTCTTGAGACTTTCTATGGAGATTCTTGGTCATCCAGGTCATGGTTGTCCCAGCTTTGCTTCTTTTTATTTTTTCCCAAGAGGCAACTAGATTTTCTTGCTTTTATTTTGAAGACGTTTTCGCTTCTCATCCAAGAAGCTTCTTCCATCTCTGACCGGGGAATGGGGAATGGAAGGATTTATCCTCCTTGCATCCAGCGGGTCATTTGCATCCTTTTTAGAGAGCCGTTGAGGCCACTTGGAGATTTTATCTGTGTCGTCAGGCTCACCTGAGTAGTGCAAATGGATGTAGAGCCCTCTTGGAACCGCTGAAAGGACTGTGTTGTAGATCGGAGACAAAAAAGAGGAAAGAGTCCAAACTCACACAAACACAGGCAGGCAAGCTGACTGGTCTTTACAGAGTTAATCCTTTATACTGATAATGTCCTTGGCATTCTAACACACTCTGCCGAAATGATAACAAGAAAAATTACTCACTAAAGATTCCAAAGCAGACCACAAGAAAAAGTCACAACGAAACCTGGAAGAGAAGTAAAACTTTGTCCCGTACAAAGTTTTCAGAGAAAACACACCCACTTTTATCCCCTGTGGGATGTGTCTCAATGACTCAGGTCACTCTCTGACCCTCCCACGCCTCCTAGTTTGCAGCTCACGTTTCTTCCTACGACGCTGCCTAGGATCGAGCCAACATTCGTCCACTTGACTCCCTGTCAGGGGCTGCTCCGATATGCCCTCTTCCTTCTGATTAATCTCAGGCTGTTCCTCTCAGTTGTCTGCTGGAACCTGAGGCATTATCAGGGAGGAAGGCATGGCCAGAGAGGAAGGTCCTGGGGAGGAAGGCATTCCCTGTTCCTCCTCATCTTCCAAGTCCTCTTCCTCTAACAGCACAGGCTCAGGAATCGGAGCCACAACAATGTCGTATCCCACCCCCTCTGTTTGAGACAGAGCTCTTCAGGGAAATGGGAGGATTTATATTCTGGACAGAGAGGAGTTCTGGTTTGAAAGAGGGGTCAAAGAGGCCACCTTTGTCAAAATTGAACAGTCCTCAACAGAGAGGGAGGGATATGACATCATCTCTCTCCAGTCTACAGCACAGTCCTTTCAGCGTTTCCAAGAAGGCTCCACACCCATTTGCACCACTCTGGTGACCCTGAGGGGACAGACAAACCTCCAAGTGGCCTCAACGACCCTCTAAAACAGCGATGGCGAACCTTTTGGTTGTGTGCCAAAAGCACGAGAGAGAGAGAGAGTGCTTGCATGCTGGCACCCACAATGCAATGCCCCCTGCCCCCATGCATATGCGCATGGAACACCCGCCCCTTACCTGCTCAGGCGCGCGCCTCCCAGCTGATTTTCGGCCCATTTGAGGCCTTTTTTTGCCTTCCCAGAGGCTCGAGGGAAGCCTCTGCAGGCCAAAAAACGGGCTTTCCGGAAATACCAGAAGTGCCCGTTTTCAGCCTCCAAAGGCTGCAGAGGTCCTCAAGCCTCTGGGAGGTCGGAAACTGCCTCCAATGGGCCGAAAATCAACTGGGAGGCGTGCGCGTGCGCAGGGCAGGTATGTTTGGCTGGGGCTCGCGTGCCATAGGTTCACCATTCACAGCTCTAAAAGGTTTCAAATGACCAGCCATCTGCAAGGAGTATAAATCCTTCCGTTCACCACCACCCAGTCAGAGCTGAAGAAGCTTCTTGGATGAGAAGCGAAACGTCTTCAAAATAAAAAGCAAGGAAGTCCAGTTGCCTCTTGGGTAAAAAAAAGGCACCTTTGTGACTTCCAAGTCACCTGAGTGCCTTGGGCTCACCTGTACCCTATGATATTTTGGCTTACAAGGTGGAGTCTTGCCAGCCTGTCTTGCCTTGAACTGACAACTTATCTTGCCTTAAAATAGTTTTGCGTTTGCTCTGGGTAAAAATAGCTGTGGTTTCTCTTGTGACACCAAACGGCCTCACAATGACTGATTTTGTCCTTGCCCTCAGTGGGATGCTGCACGGGTTGAATTTAAACCGGGTGACTTGGTCTCTGCCTTCTCTTATTTGACTCAAACAAGCGTTTAGGAGAAAGCCTTGCTGGTCGAAACCATATTAACAGAGGTGGATTTTTCTCACCTGATCCTTTTTAAAATCCACCACCTGCCCCCCTCCTCTCGCGATCAAGGGTGGAGGTGCTTAGACGAACATGTGGACAGAGGTACAGATAATACCTAGGATCGTTTCGTAGACTAAAGGAAACCAGGCTTCCCCTGGCAAGTTTAAGATGTGCGGACTTCAACTCCCAGAATTCAGATTCGGACCGGCTCAAGGTTGACTCAGCCTTCTGTCCTTCCGAGGTTGGTCAAATGAGGACTCAGATTATTGGGGGGACAATAGGCTGACTCTGTAAACCGCTTAGAGAGGGCTGGAAAGCATGGGGAAGCGGTATATAAGTAAGTGTATTGCTATTACCATGGATGGATGGATGGATGGATGGATAGATGGTTGGTTGGATGGATGGATGGATAGATGGATGGATGGATGGATGGATGGATGCAGTGGTGGGATTCAATTTTTTTAACTACCGGTTCTGTGGGCGTGGCTTGGTAGGTGTGGCTTGGCTTGATGGGCGTGGCAGGGGAAGGTTACTGCAAAATCCCCATTCCCTCCCCACCCCACTAACCTGCTTTCCAGCTCTGTTCTCCTGTGCAGGGCAACCAAAGAAGACCCAGCCGATCAGCTGGGATTCAGGAGGTGGAGAATAGATGGGGTTGGTGGGGCCAGTCAGAGGGGGCATTTTCAGGATGAATAATAGGCCCGTTTCATCACTTCTTGTATTACAGAAAGTGACGAAATGGGCCTGTTATTCACCCTGAAAAGCCTCGCAGAGGCTTTTTTCAAGCCTCCGGGAGGCCGAAAAAGGCCTCAAAACAGCCGAAAAATCAGCTGTGAGGCACATGCGTGCACAGTGAAGTAAGTTTGCCTGTGGCTCGTGTGCCGGCACAAATGGCTCTACGTGCCACTTGTGGCAGGAGTGCCATAGGTTCACCATCATGGTTATAGCCTATTCAGCATTGTCTGTCATTGTATATCATTATTACAGTATCGTTTAATTTCTACTTTATTTTCCAACCATCCATAGAATAGTTCCCAAATCTCACAATCCTGTTTTTCTTCTTGCTCTCTAATTGCTTATGTTAATCTACTCATTTCTGCACATTCCAATATTTTCTTAATCACCACCTCCTCCATCGGAATTTTCTCATTTTTCCAATTTTGAGCAAATACAATTCTAGCTGCTGTTTATACATGTATAATCAAATATGTTATTTCTTTGTTACAATTCTCAGGCAAAATCCCCCATAAAAATATCTCAGGCTTTAAATCTATATGTTGTTTTATCATTTTTTCCCAAGCCTGTAAGTATTTTAGTCCAATATCTTTTAGCTTCTGTGCATGTCCCCCACATATGATAGTATGATCCAGGTATCTGATGACATTTGAGTTGGAAGGGACCCTGTAGGTCATCTAGTACAACCCCCACCACCCAAGCAGGAGACCCTACACCATTTCTTAACTCTCCTCTCTGGCTTTTCTCTCGGCAGGTTCCGTGTCCTGGCCCGGAGCATGTCCGCCTTCCTGCTGGTTCAGGTTCCAGTAGAGAATCAAATCCGGTTGAGATCTGGGGTGGAGTTGCAATTGTCTTCTAAAGCTCAACAGGTGCGTTGGGTTCTTGGTCCTCTCAAGGGTTGCTCTCACTCTTGTCTCAACCCTTGTAAATACTCGTTCAATTTGTTTCAATGGTGAAAAAAAGTAAGGATCTACACTTAGGCAAGAAAAACCAAAATGCACAGGTACAGTATAGGATGGGATCTCACTCACTAGTAGTAACTGTGACAGGGATCTTGGAGTCCTAGTGCAGTGGTCCCCAACCTTTTTTGTACCAAGGACCAGTTTCACGATTATTCATTCTTTGCGGCCCGATACAAAATGATCCACGGACCGGTACCGGCACGACCAAGGCAAGGCGAGCCGAGCGACCGGCCAGCCAGCCGTCCCCCGCTTCTCCCTGCCACCTTCAACTCCTCCTTTGTACCTTCTCGCGGTCGATGGGCTTTTCGGGCTCTTTCTTAATCTCCTGAGTAACGCGAGACTCCACCGCCATCGGGACGGCTCTTCGTTCGAAGCCGCCCCCCCCCTTCGACGAAACTAACGCGCGAGGATTCCTTCAGCACCCAAACGCCGCTTTCGAACCGACGACCGACAAGCTCACCCGGAAGCACTTTCTCAAGCCCCGTCGAAACAAGATGGCGGCGCCCAAGCAAAGTAGGCCCTACTTTCATTCTTTGCAGCCCAGTACAGAATGATCCACGGACCGGTACCGGTCCGGGGCCCGGTGGTTGGGGACCCCTGTCCTAGTGGACAACATTTAAATATGAGCCAGCCGTGTGCTGCAGCTGCCTCAAAAAGCCAACACAGTTCTACTCTGCATATACAGAGGGATAGAATCAAGATCATATGAAGTGTTAAGACCACTTCATAATATCTTAGTGAGACTACACTTGGAATACTGCATCCAATTTTGGTTGCCATGATGTAAAAAAAGATGTTGAGACTCTGGAAAGAGTGCAGAGAAGAGCAACAAAGATGATTAGGGGACTGGAGGCTAAAACATATGAAGAAAGGTTGCAGGAACTCGGTATGTTTAGTCTAATGAAAAGAAGGACTAGGGGTGACATGATAGCAGTCTTCCAATATCTCAGGGGCTGCCACAAAGAAGAGGGAGTCAAGCTATTCTCCAAAGCACCTGAGGGCAGGAGAAGAAGCAATGGATGCAAACTAATCAAGGAGAAAAGCAACCTAGAACTAAGGAGGCATTTCCTGACAGTGAGAACAGTTAATCAGTGGAACAACTTGCCTCCAGAAGTTGTGAATGCTCCCACACCAGAAGGTTTTAAAAAGATGTGGATAACCATTTGTCTGAAGTGGTGTAGGGTTTCCTGCCTGGGCAGTGGGTTGGACTAGAACAGTGGTCGCCAACCCGTGGGCCGGGGACCATGGGTGGTGTGCAGAGAAATGTCACCCCCAAAGCAATTAATCCAGGCTGTGCAGGAACACAAGGCTTGTGTCGCTTGCATTGCGAACAATACAAGGTAGCGAGGGGACGGGGAAATAGGCGGAAGGGGGGAACTTGCTCCAATCGCCCCATGCATGTCACCTGGTCACTGGGCTGCTTCTTTCCACTTCTTTCTTTTTCTGCTTTTGGTTGCACACAAGGAAAGCAGCAAAAGTCTTTCTTTCTCTCCCCCAAACTCCCCCAGAAATGAGTCTTTGGGACCCTGCAAGGCCTCCTGCTCCTGCGCCTGCAAAGGCTCATTTCTGGTAGAGTTTAGGGGAGAGAAAGACTTCTTCTGCTTCTGCTGCTTTCCTTGCATGAAGCCAAAAGTCTCTCTCTCTTCCCCTGAGAATGGAGCTGGAAACGGTCTCCTGCGATCCCAAATAAAGAATGACCGATTGGTAGGAAAACGGGGTGGGGAATTTTCCTGCAGACTTTTGGGGGGATTTTCCCAGGGTCTCTGGTCCGCGGGATTTAAAATTATGAGTTTGGTGGTCCCTGAGGTCCAAAAGGTTGGCGACCCCTGGACTAGAAGATCTCTCAAGGTCCCTTCCAACTCTTTTTTTTTTATTTCTACTCGTCAGAAACTCTGCCAATGTGTGGCTTGTCAATTGGAAATGATCGACATGTCAATTGGAAATGATGGGTTGTCAATTGGAAATCTGACACGTTTTATGCCTGTCTTTGTAGGCTCTCAACGCTTTGGACTCTCTGGCGTCAAACAAACAATATGCGGAATACCAAGGGCAGATCCTCCAAGCATCCCAGTTCATCAAAGACTCTCACCATTGCCTTCACGACGGGACTCAGCTTCTGGCTATCCTCCTCAACACTTTGTACGCGGAAGTGCGCTACTTGGACGTGATACGATAACAGGAAGCAAGCCGGAAGGTGGTTGCTTCTTGCTCTAATCATGGATTATGTTCAGTTTACAGTCGTGTTGCACAAGGGATTGGCATTCCCAGGATTCTGCTGGTCGTCGGAGACGAAAGGACGAACGGAGAAAGGAAGGGAAAATTTGAGTTCCTGTTGCCGTACGTTGAAAGCGACGGGGAAGCCCTTGGCTTCCTGCCAAAAGGCCCGCCACGGCCGTTTCCTTGGGATCCGTTCAGGAGAGCCACTTGCGGTGCCTCAAGGAACTTTGCTTTGTTTAAAGGCCATTTCTCACCGTTTTTTTTTTTATTTGACCGCCTTTTTGTTCGCCCTTTTTCACACTTTGCTCTTGCGCCATCGTCATCTTCGTTATCTTCTTCTTCTTCTTGAATGTGGCACTTGTGGCTCTGTTTCCATCTCAAAATGCTGGATGGTCCTTGGATTTCCTGCTCTCCTTAATATTTTTCCTCCCTTCTTTCCCCTGAAATGAATGCTTGCCCCAATTGGGATGTTAAAAATAGATCCCGTCTGCGAATTAAACCGGAGACTGGTTTTGTTGTTGTTACCCTGTTCTACACTGCTGTATTTATTGGTGGAAGGATATTAAGAAGGGAGATACTCCCGTGAAGTTTGCACAATTGAGCCTACTTGGAATAAATCACTTGTTTTCCCCGATGACTCGCTTGCCCTAAAATACAGCGAGCCGCAATATTTGGAAGAGTGTAGAGAACGTATAATTGGATTAATTACAAGGGGTGGGGTTATCTTACCTTAAGACAATTTAATGTAGAACAATGTAGATTCCTTGCAACAGATGGCTGTTCAGAGTTTTGCAGCGTTAATTCAGCACCAGGAGAAAATAAAACACAGGTGACTGATGCTTCATTTAACATGCTTCATTTATAAACATAATAAGTAGATTTTACAAACCGGTTGCAGATTTGTCCAAGATGGAGCAAACTCAAGACAGAAACATGTTGCAAGTAACTTCAGTAGCAACTCAGGAGCTCAGGAACAGACATCAGTGTCACTTTCGTTCTCAGCAGAGCTCCAGTCTTCAGCAAGCAAACAAGTTAGTTTCTCTTTTACTTTAGTTCAGCAGGAAAGCAAGAGGAAAGAAGCCGTTTCATTTTCAGTAGACAGACTCTGAGCTCAACGTAGCTGCAGAGATGCAGAGCTTAATAAAGAGCCACGCCTAGGCTACTTCTAGTTTCAGTTTCCAGCCTAGGCTACTTTTAGTTTCAGTTTCCAAACAGTTCTCATTGGCTGACTTTGTTGCTATGCCTCTTCATTGGCTGACCTTGTTACCAAGCTCTATTCCAATTCGTGAATATACTCTGACAATAGCTTTTGGGGAAAATAGCCCGTTTCGCAGGATTCTCGTTACCTGTTGGCTTGACTCTTAACATACTCCATCCCCTTGAATTTTTTCGTTTTTTGTTTCTTCCTGCAGTCTGACAAAATTAACATGCATTAAACCCAAAATTGTTCTCGCTTCCAATAAGCGAGGGCAGGGCTGTCCATCTCAGTGTCATCGAGGGCTGCATCAGGGCTGTGGTTGACCTCGGGGGGCCCCGGTAGGCGTGGCCAATGGGTGTGGCAGATGGGCATGGCCATCTTGCCCCCGTTCACGGGGCGTGGTTGAATGGGTGGACATGGCCAACTTGACACCACTCCCCAAACTGCTGGCATGTTTCCTCGTCGCATTGGGTAGACCAGGCTGAAGCTACGGTGGCCCAATACTTCCTCTTCGCATTGGGTAGACCAGGCCAAAGCCATTCGGGCCGGCCCCTGATATTTTGCAGGACGGCCCCGTGGGCTGGATCCCGACCACATCGTGGCCCGAATCCAGCCCGCGGGACACCTCTGAGCTAGAGCAATTGTGGCTAGAGACACAGACTAAGGACACAGCTTTTAGTCTTGTGTTTGTAAGCAGGTTCTTACAAGAAGAGAGTTGGGTGTTGGTGGTAGTTGTAGGAAGAGGGGCACCATGGAACAAAATACATGTGTTCCTGTTTTGTTCTGGAACACACCCAAATCTAACGCTTAAAATATATTTTTCTCTTCTCTGAACACATCTGGAATCACCGGTTTATTTTGATACTACCAGTCATACTTAACACACTCCCTTAAAGGTAATCTACATTTAACTGGTGCAGTGGCCTCATTTTGTTACAGGACCTTTCAACTACTCTGTTTCCCTGAAAATACGACCTACCCTGAAAGTAGGTCCTGGCTTGATTTTTACACTTGATTATTTCAATATAAGCCCTACCTCCCAAAATAAGCCCTAATTAAGATCCCGCCCACTCCAAAGTGCATGGATAAAAATTAAGCTAGGATAGGGATGGGAGGGTGGTGGAGCTGCCCTACTACTTACCTTTGGACAGTTGTAGCCAGGCCTCGCACATCCCGACACCTGACTCACCAGCCCATTTCTTCTGCAGCCGGCAAGGCTGGTAAGGCCTTGTAGGCCTCTGTAGCAGATAACAAAGCTCTGGATAGATCCTGAGCTCTGTTATGGGGCTTTGCTGGCTGCAGAAGTTCCTGAAGGCCTCTGACAGTGAAAAGGAGGCCAGGGGCGATGCAGGCAAGTGAGGTTAGTCAGGGGATGACGTCCCCCCGAAAATAAGACCTGGTGCCTTTTTTGGCGCCAAAAAAAAATAAGACAGGGTCTTATTTTCAGGGAAACACGCTTTCCCTCATGATTGTTGCGTGCTGGCATTTCACTTACATGCGTCAAATGCTCTGCACATTGCTAGCTCGGAAGACTTTGCCTCCCCCTTTCTAATTTAAAACACTTTTTTTCTTTTTGGAGCTCATCAGTAAAAATGCGGAGCCTGTTCCGCTTTGAAAAAGGTAATTGCGTTTTCGCACCTCTGCTTTCCACTTAGCGGAGGGAAGTGCGTGTTTTCTGCTTAACCAGCCCGTCCTGATTCATCTGCATCTTAACGTGACGGTGTTAGTGATTTGCCTTTCAGCTAATTATTGCAAAATTAGTCGCTTTTCTCTTCCTCCGCATTGCCAAATTATGCAGATCGGCTCTTTCTTTTTTTTTTTTCCTGCCGTCGTTCTCTTTTTGAGAAGGAGGAGAGAGATTGCAGGTGGAGGAGATGTTACGCCGTCCCTTTGGTAGGTTGATCAAAAAAAAACCAATAATGCGAATAGACGGGGAGAAAAAACATTTTTAACGTTTCAAAGGATCTTGGCGCGGATCTCACGAGTGGGGAGACGGGGGGGAGAAAACGCTGGTTTTTCCTTTTGAGATGCATCAAAAAAAAAACCCATCTTTAATGTTTCTTTTATTTTGGAAATGATTCAAAGGATACATTTGTCGAGGTGAGGACTGGGCGTGTGTCTGTGTGCATGATAATTTGGGAGCATGGTTTGCGTAGAAAGGGTATTTAAAATAGCCACTACTTGTCTGGATCACGTGAAATAAAGAGAAATACCAACTTGAGCTACTTTGTCAGTGCCTTGCCGCGTGCGACTTACAAACCAGTGCATGTAATAACAATAGCAATAGCCCTTATACCACTTCCCAGTGCTTTCCAGCCCTCTCTAAGTGGTTTACAGCAGTGGTCCCCAATCTTTTTTGTGCCGCGGCCTGGTACCGGCATCACAAAATCATCCACGGCCCAGTACCGGCATCGGCACGCATGGCAAGGCGAGCCGAGCGACCGGCTAGCCAGCCGTCCCCTGCTTCTCCCCACCACCTTCAACTCCTCCTTTGTACCTGTGTCGATGGGCTTCGGGACGGCTTCGGGACGGTCGCTCGGCTCGCCTTGCCATGCGTGCTGAAAGAATCCTCGTGCCTTAGTTTTGTTCGAAGCCGCCCCCCCCACGATGAAACTAAGGCGCTAGGATTCTTTCAGCACCCAAACGCCGCTTTCTACCGGAAAAGCTCACCGGAAGCACTTTTTCATCAAAACAAGATGGCGGTGCCCAGCAAATCGGCGGCCCAGTAGAAATTGTTCCATGGACCGGTACCGGTCCAGGGACCGGTGGTTGGAGACCCCTGGTTTACAGAGTCAGCCTCTTGCCCCCAACAATCTGGGTCCTCATTTTACCTATCTGGATAAATAAAGGATGGGAGACTGAGTCAATCTTGAGCCTGCTGAGATTCAAACTGCCAAATTGCAGGCAGCTGGCAGTCAGCAGAAGTAGAGCAGGGGTTAGAACAGGGTCGCCAACGTTTTGGACCTCAGGGATCACCAAACTCATAATTTTAAATCCCGCGGACCAGAGACCCTGGTAAAATCCCCCCAAAAAGTCTGCAGGAAAATTCCCCACCTTGTTTTCCTACCGATCGATCATTCTTTATTTGGGATTGCAGGATACCGTCCCCAGCTCTGTTCTCGGGACTGGGGGGAGAGACTTTTGGCTTCATGCAAGGAAAGCAGCAGAAGCAGCAGAAGTCTTTCTTTCTCTCCCCCAAACTCCGCCAGAATGGTGCAGCCTCTTGGAGCAGGAGGCCTTGTAGAGTCCCCAAAACTCATTTCTGGGGGAGTTTGGAGGAGAAAGAAAGACTTTTGCTGCTTTCCTTGCATGCAGCCAAAAGCAGCAGAAGAAAGAAGCGGAAAGAGGCAGCCTGGTGGCCAGGTGAGGTGCGTGGAGCGAGTGGGGCAAGTTCCCCCCCCCCTGCCCTTTATCCCCTCCTCTCACTACCTCGTGGTGTTCTCAATACAAGCAACGCAAGCCTTATGTTCCTGCGGACCATGTGGGCAGCACATCCTTGTGTTCCCACGCAGCCTGGATTAATTGTTTTGTGGGTGTGTGCTTTGTGGGTGACATTTGTCTGCAAATCACAAAAAAATTTTTCATGGACCATCAGTGGTTCCTGGCTCACTGGTTGGCGACCACCCAGTTAGAATGTTTACAGGTAGGCCTTGACTTAAAACACTTCATTTAGTGACTGTTGAAAACAGCGGCACTGAAAAAAAGTGGCTTACAACCATTTGTCACACTTATGACCTTTGCAGCGTCCCCATGGTCATGTGATTTACATTCAGACACTTGGCATCTGACTCGTATTTATGACAGTAGCAGTGCCCTGATTTCATGCGATCCCCTTTTGCGGAAGCCACTTCTGAGGAGCAAAGTCAACGGGGAAGCCGGATTAGCTTAACAACGTTTTAAGTTAACATCTAACTTAACAACTGCACTGATTCACTTAACAACTGGGGCAAAAAAGGTCATAAAATGGGGCAAAGTGGACTTAACCGATTTCTCACTTAGCAGCGTAAATTCTGGACTCAATTGTGGTTGTAGGTCAAAGACTACCTGTAGTTATTTGCTGCATTGGTCCCCTTGTTTTCCACTCCGCGAGGTCAGAGTGATGTACACAGCAGGGTGGGAGGGTGTGATCTTCCCCATGGCAACAACCAGAATCCTGCAAAGTGGGTCTGAGTGAGAAGGACAGCCCCAAAGTCACCCCGTTTCACCCTGGCCAAAGTTCAACTTTGTTAAACATTATACCAGAGTAATTTGCAATACCCTCAAGAGAGTGTGGAGGAAATGTAGATAACTTGCTTGGTGTTGGAATGGGACAACTTGTTGTTGGCCAACTCTCCATGGCCAACTCATGAAAGGACAATTTTCCATGGCCAACTCATGGCAGGTCAACTCTCCATGCCCAACTCTGCTCAGCCAACTTGCCATAGCCAATTCTCCATGGCCAATTTGCTATGGCCAAATCTGCACAGCCAACTCTATGGCCAATTCTCTACGGCCAACTCGCCATGGCCAACTCACTTTGGCCAACTCTCCACAGACAACTCTCCACGGCCAAGTCACTGCGGGACAACTTGCTGCAGGACAACTTGCCATGGGACTCCTTGCCAAAATTCAACAATTCAATTTAATAATTTAAAATAATTTTTGAAATATTTTATAATTTTTGTCATTCGCATTTCATTTTGTCCTTCCTTTTCCATCCTTTCTTTAATGATTTTGTTCCACCATTTCTTATATATGTTAGTATAATTCTCATCCAACACGGTGAGTTGGACGTGTCAAGTGGGCCATGGTTGAGTTGGCCATGTCAAGTTGTCCTAGACCTACTTGCTGTGGTCCACAGGACTTGCCTAGCAGCAGTTGGCAACAATCACAAGCAATGCATCTATGGGGAGTTTCAATCACTTGAATTGAAGAAGCTTCTTGGATGAGAAGTGAATCATTTTCAAGGAAAAAAAAAACCAAGAAAGTTGTCCGCATTCCAAGTAACCAACTCCAAACCAATAAACTCCAAGACGAGCGTTTTCTCAAAGTTCCATTTTATTAGAGTTGTCCTATGGGCACATCTGGGAAAACCCGAATCGGAGAGTTCTGGCTTTTCCCTTTGTAATTGAAAATCCAAAACCCACCCCCTGTACCCATCAAGTCCATCACATGGTCCAATCACCAGCCATCCCAACTGGAGACATCCTTCCAACACTCCTTTCCCAGGTGCAGGGTCACTTGTCCTTGACTCAGAAGAAGAATGTTGTTTTGTCTAAACTTCCACCTCTCTGTAAAATCCCCCCTCTCAAATTCCCAGGCGTTAGAATGTGGCAGCGCGGAAGCTCCTAAGTAAAATATGGCTTCCAAAGCTGACAACAGTCCAGTTGCCTTTTGGAAAAAGCATACATGGGGCATACAAATGAGAGGGTGACCATTAAGTACCGATAGAAGAGACGTGCACTATTGATTGGCCTAACAACAAAATAACACAGAACTTTACAACATTCAAATATCCTGCAGAGCAACTCAGGAAATGAGGTGAGTTTAAGGTGTCCTAACCAGAGGTGGCATTTAGCAGGTTCTGACCACCGGGAGCAGAAATTTTGAGTAGTTCAGAGAACCGGCAAATGCCACCTCTGACTGGCCCCACCCCCACCTATTCTCTACCTCCTGAGTCCCAGCTGATTGGCTGGGTCTTTTTTGGTTGCCCTGCACAGGAGAACGGAGCTGGAAAGCAGGTTAGTGGGGTGGGGAGGGAATGGGGATTTTGCAGTAACTTTCCCCTAGGAGTTGGGTAGGAATGGAGATTTTACAGTATCCTCCTCCTGCCATGACCACCAAGCCACGTGCACAGAACCGGTAGTAAAATTTTTTGAATCCCACTCACTGGTCCTGACTTGAATCATTCATCATCCCCAGCCAGAATGGATTCAGAAATGATGTCGACTCCAGAATTGGGTGTATCTACTGCAAGTTCTCCATCATAGAAATACCAGTAGTTCCATTATTGGCACTCATGTTGAGTAAATGCCAGTTTTAACTACAGAGTTTTCATCACAAACAAGTGATGTGACAGGGACAGAATGAATGGCACCTTCCTCTTTTTTTAAATTTTTATTCTTTAAAAACAAAAAATACAAAAATGTCATTTCCATTAACAGCTATTGTGTCGTTCTATATACATATTTCTTATTTTGTGACTATACGTTATTTTTATCCTTATCCTTCACCCATTCGTACCACCTCTCCCGTGTCGCGTAGTATTCTCGATCCTCTTTGCCTTTCAGTTCCATAGTGAATTTATCTAGTTCAGCACAGTCCACTATTTTTTTTGAATCAAAACTTCGTCTGGTGGTATTTTATCAGCCTTCCAATTTTGCGCTAACGTGATTCTCGCTGCAGTTAAAATGTGTACAATAAGGTATCTTTTATCATTTCTCAAATTCCCCTTTAATCATACGTAAGAAAAATGTTTCGGGTTCCAATTTATATTTTGTAACCTCAAAAAGCCATCTCTGTATTTTCTTCCAGTATTTTGGGGGGAATGGCACCTTCTTCAGATAGGAAGAGAAAGAGTGAGTGAAAGATTGGATCTTTTAACAAGGGTGTTTTACTCTAGATTCTGGAGACAAACTTTGACTTATGGAGTTGATTCTCCGATTGAAGTTTTCATATGGAGATTCTTGCCTCGGTTGCCTGTGAATGAAAGCATCCATGTTAGCAGCATATATGTAAAAAAATAAAGGTAAAGGTTCCCTTCATAGCACATAAACATATGTGCTAGTCGTTTCTGGCTCTAGAGGGTGAAGCTTATCTCCGTTTCAAACCCGAAAAGCCAGCACTGTCCGAAGACATCTCCGTGGTCATGTGGCCGGCATGACTAAACATCCGCAGGTGCGCAGAACGCTGTTACCTTCCCACCAAAGGTGTCCCTATTTTTCTACTTGCAATTTTTACATGCTTTCGAACTGCTAGATTGGCAGAAGCTGGGACAAATAACAGGAGCTCACTCCGTGACGCGGTGCTAGGGATTCGAACCGCCGAACTGTAAACATCAAGGCTCGCCCATAGAACCGGTAGTAAAAAAAAAAATTGAATCCCACCACTGGTTGAAGTCCACAAGTCATAGTTGGGCCAGGGTTCCTCACCCATGGTCTAGATTAGGGATCTGCAACCTTAACAACTTTAAAGACTTGTGGACTTTAACTCCCAAAATTCCTCAGGAAGTTGAAGTCCACAAGTCTTAAAGGTGCCAAGGTTGGAGACCCCTGATCCAGAGAGACCATAAACCATCCATTACCTAGTGCAGCTATAGTTCCTCTTGTGGTATATGAGCTTCCCACTCTTTGCTATGGGACACAGGGTAGTGCTATTCAATTGTAAAATTAATTTATAAAATTATGAACGTAAAATAACAAGCTATTTTCTGGAAGGCTGTGACCAAGCAGAAGATGAATATCTGACATGCAACAAATTTCTGCTCTCTGTTTTCTGCTCTTCCAAGAAGGAACCATGATTCATGTTTTCCCAAATTAGATGCCTCGGTCACGCTGATCTTTCTGCTTCCTGAAGGAATGGATTTCATTAGTAACCTTGTAGAAAGCCATGAGTTGCTTTATGAGAAGAAAATAGAAATTAATGTCCTCTTTGGAATATTTTGCCCCTCCTCCTGTTCTCTCCTCTGACAACTCCAGGAATGGATTTCCCATTGTTGCTTTTGGGGTTTGTCAACATCCATCAATGACCTGTCAACCCCAAACCGTAAATAATACAACTCACAATGGTGGAATGGGGTTGACAGGAGACCACATGGATGTTCTCAGACAGCAGTAGATTTGTGGTGAAGAATGTCCTTCAAGACCAGCTATAGCCTGGTCTCTAGAACAGGGGTGTTCAACCGTGACAACTTGAAGACTTGTGGACTTCAACTCCCAGAATTCTATGCGGCCCGAGGAATTCTGGGAGTTGAAGTCCACAATCCCCAGAATTCCTCAGAGTTCTGTTCTAGAAGGAGAATCCTTTTATTTAATTGAATCAATTCAGTTGTTCTGCTGGACCCTATTTTGAATGGGCTCTTCTAGAACCTCCTGACATTGTTGTTTCAATTTTATCAGCCTACTACAGAGTTCCTTGACTAGTTTTGAGTTAGCATGAATTAGGAGTCCCAAAAGGGCTTTTTTTCAAGAGGCACCTGGATTTTCTGGATTTTCTTTGGAGACGTTTCGCTTCTCATCCAAGAAGGTGGAAGAGAGTGGAAGGAGCTTCTTGGATGAGAAGCGAAACGGCTTCAAAGAAAAAACAGAAAGTCCAGGTGCCTCTTGAAAAAGCCCTTTTGGGACTCCTAATTCATGCTAAGCTGTTTACAGAGTCAGCCTCTTGCCTACAATAATCTGGGTCCTCATCTTACTGGTCTCAGAAGAATGGAAGGCTGAGCCACCTTGAGCCGGTCAGGATCTATCATCTGTCTGTCTGTCTGCCTACGGTATCTATCTATCTATCTATCTATCTATCTATCTATCTATCTATCTATCTATCTATCTATCTATCTATCTATCTATCTATCTATCTATCTATCTATCTTCTATCTTCTTTCTTTCTTTCTTTCTTTCTTTCTTTCTTTCTTTCTTTCTTTCTTTCTTTCTTTCTTTCTTTCTTTCTTTCTTTCTTTCTTTCTTTCTTTCTTTCTTTCTTTCTTTCTATCTATCTATCCACCCATCCATCCATCCATCCATCATCTATCTATCCAGAGGTGGTATTCAGCAGGTTCTGACCAGTTCTGGAGAACCAGTGATGGAAATTTTGAGTAGTTCGAAGAACCGGCCAATTTCACCTCTGACTGGCCCCGCCCCCATCTCTTCTCTTCCTCCCAAGTCCCAGCTGATTGGCTGGGTCTCCTTTGGTTGCCCTGAGCAGGAGAACGGAGCTGGAAAGCAGGTTAGTGGGGTTGGGCGGGAATGGGGATTTTGCAGTATCCTTCTCCTGCCACGCCCACCAAGCCACACCATGCCCAGGTCTAGTTGTGGGCTGCTTCCTATTAGGAACACAAGTGTTAAAAATAGCAACTCTGTCTAACTGAAATTCTGCAAAGCAAACCTTCCCCTTTTCCATCTAAGTTGTGGAAACTGCCACAAAATCCATAACCTCTAGAAATGTGCTTCTATTCAAACGAGACTCAAGAGGCTCTTACCGTGAAAAGCTGATTGGAACCATAAAGTTATCTGTAATGCAAAAGGTAAGAAAACTAATGGAAAAATATGCATGTATTTCTTGCTAAACTATCCCTACGTGCACATTATATTAAGAAGGTTGAAATGGCCCAGGACCTTGTTAAGTTACATCACAGGTTGTCCAACCTTGGTGACTTTAAGACCTATGGACTTCAATTCCCAGAATTCTCCAGCCAGCATAGGTAGGTTTAGCTGCACGTTGAGCTTCACACAGTTGTTTGGTTTAGGGGTGTTGGGTGAAGACAGTCAACGTAGGATTATTTCAATGATTTGATGCAGCTATAGGGATAATAAATGTTGAGACACAGACACAATGGCAAATTATCAGAGAACTAGCATACTTGTGCATCCTCTAACCCTATGCTGGCTGGAGAATTCTGGGAGTTGAAATCCACAAGACTAAAGAGTTAGGCAAAAAAACCCAACAACGTTGAGTTATGCTCTTTCTTCAGGTTCCATATCAAAGTTGATCGGCCACATTATTTAGTTTCTTCACATTTAAAAAACTAAAAATTGGACAAGGGGCTACATCAGAGCCTCGTTTTCCATATGTTGGTTTTCTTCCTTGAAAGATCTTGTGGATTTAACTTGGGAAGTAAGGTTGAAGCACCTGGGCTTGGATGAGATAGTCTGCAGCTGAAAAGAGGATAGCTCAACTTGAGCACCAGATAATCCTTCAATCCAGGTGGTAGGACAATTGCTGGTTAGAGCAGAGGTCCCCAAACTTGGCATCTTTAAGAATTGTGCACTTCTGGGAGTTGAAGTCCACATGTCTTAAAGTTGCCAAGTTTGGAGAACTCTGGGTTAGAGGATGCACAAATATGCTAGTTCTCTGATAATTTGCCATTGTGTCTCTGTCTCAACATTTACCATCTTTATAGCTGCACCAAATCATTGAAATAATCCTACGGTGTCTTCATCCAACACCCTTAAACTGAACAACTGTTCTGTCCTCGCTACACTTTAGTCTGCGTGCAGCTCAAGATGCATCTAAACCCACCTATCCTCCAATAAAACAGATCATGTGCGTAGATCTGAACGTTTTATTGAAAGAACAGGATATGGTGAAACAGCGATGCTCTGTGTGGGGGATGTGGGTTGGTACTTGGATGACCATGTGCCACAGATTAAGATGGATTCTTCTTTGTGCTTCTGCCTTCTCCAAATACCAAAGAAAATGGAGTCTGCTTCCCAGCATGCACTTGTTTTGAGAGTGCGGGCTGATGGGTAAAGAGGTTGGGTCAACTTCAAACAATATACTTGGTATTTGTCTGTCCAACCACTAGATGGGGCTAGAGGGCAACAATAGTATATAAAGATGGCATGTTGGGGCCTATTTGTCCCTCTGGCCACTAGATGGGGCTAGAGAGCAACAACAGTATATAAAAGTTATATTCTAGGGCATGACAACAACCAACCAACCAAATAGGTTGTGTCCACACCAAACACCATGCTAGAAAAGTGAAAAGGTTAAAATTCACCAAGCTTAACATATTGGTAAATTGCAACTGACCGGTGAGAACTGTTCATGCAAATATTTGGTCCTGTATATAAGCCACAGTTCATAAGCCACAATGGTGTTTACGCAATGCACTAAGCTAGCCTTCCCCAACCTTCCCAGTGGGAGGTGGGGAAGAAGGCATGGTTTTGTGTGAGGAACAGGGACATGCCCGCCACTTGTGTGAATGGGGCTGCAAGCGCTGGCTCCCACCACCTGTGCAAGTCAGGCTGTGTGTGTGTGTGTGTGTGTGCATCTGCTGCTCTTGTGAGTTGGGCTGTGTGTGTGCTGAATGTGTGTGCTGGCCCACCACTCGTGGTCTGGTTGTGAATAGGTCATGGCCTGGAAGTGGACTGTGATCCAGAGGTTGAGGACCCTTGCACTAAGTTAAACAAACCCAAATTGTGGTTTAGGTGCTGCTTGAACTAGTAATACTACATATCATTGGCAGTACAAGTAGTGCACAGGTCATAAAATGGGGCAAAACTCACTTAACAAATGTCTGACTTAACAACAGAAATTTTGGGCTCCATTGTAGTTTTACATCGAAGACTACCTGTACCCTTTCTGGATGCATATAACACATCAACTAGTTCATTATAAAATCATGCCGTGTTTAAAGTTGACATTCCATTCCAACAACTTGATTGTGAAACATAATGGTTGTGCCAGCTCTTCCTGATCTACTTTTCTTCACAGCACACTGCTCCTCACCACAAACTAACAAGCTCAGCTCTGAGCTGGCTGCTGCCTGAAACTGACAAGACTTTAATTATTTCACTCTGGGGCGGCGTTCGTTACCAGACACATGAAATTCGGTGCTAAATACATGCATTGGTTGGGAAAATGATTTTTTAAAATTACCATCTTCTTTGTGAATGATCGCAAAATGAAGTGGTCACTAAACAAGGAGCGACTCTACCATGGTTTACTGAATCAGCTCCAGCTAAGTCAGAGATCCAACATGGTGGTTTACTGGTTGCTTGAACTCAAGCCAAGCCTGCCCTCTCTTGATCTACATCAGGGGTCGCCAAACTTTTGGACCTCAGGGACTGCCAAACTCATAATTTTAAATCCCGTGGACCATTAATATGAATTTTGACTGACGGTGGCTTGCTATGGTGGTGGGAAAGTTGGTCCCATATTCCAGAGCTGCTGTAGTCATAGGACTGGCCCTTTGGTCATCCCGGAGCAGCTGCTCCTCCACCTGGGTGCACCGGCCTGCCATGGACTGGAGGAGCTGCACCGGGATGACCAAAGGGCCAGTCCTGTGACTACTGCAGCTCTGGAATACAGGACCGGCTTTCCCACCAATGTCAGCAAGCCATCCCGGGATGGATTTCCCTCCCCCGCCGTTGGTCTTACCTCCAGCTCGTGTGGCTCTACTCAAGGTAAGGTTTGCGCTCGGCCGAAGGGTGGGGGTCAGCGGGTGGGTGGGCCATGTGGGCAGTGCAGCCTTGTGTTCCCACTCAACCTGGATTAATTGCTTTTGTGGGGGGGACATTTCTCTGTGAACCACCAAAATTTTCTCACAGACCACCAGTGGGCCCCGGCCCGCAGGTCGGCGACCACTGATCTACACAGCTATCACAGGCATTTAAACGAGTGATACCTACCTCCCTTGCAGAAGGCCCCAATCCCTAGGATCACCAGCAGGGCCATGAACTTGATCCCCAAAGCTACGTACAAGAGAATCATGATCCAGGACCCACTTCCAGCTTTGAACTTGTAGAAGTAGACTGTGCCCTCTGCTCTGCCGTGGCTGTTGGTGGCCACACAGGTGTATTTCCCATCATGAGACAGGTGCTGAAGCTCCTTGGTGATCTGGTGGCCTGTGCTGGACACTGAGGTGGCATTTCCAGACAGGGGACCAGCCCATATCAGCGTGGGCAGCGGCTCACCTTCGGCCGTGCATTTGGCATGGAGGTCATGGTCCTGCCCAGCTTGGACAGAGATATTTATAATCCTGGGAGCAGCTGCAGAAAATCCAAAGATAGGAACCATAAATGATTAGTACTCAGAATGTTATCATTTGTAATATGGTCCCTCCTGTCAACTCATAAAATATTTCTCTGGTCTTTTTAGAGTTGCCAACAGAAAGGGAAGTGGGAGCTGTACAGCAGCCAAATCAAAAGTGCATTCCATAAATAGTTTTCAAAGATAGCAATTAGGTGACTGAAATTTCTGCCCTAACTGGAAAGCATGATTGATGACTCTGGGCTAGGGATGTGTCCCATTGGAGAATAGGAATTATGATACATCCCGGTGGTGGTGGTGGGGAAACCAGGATCAAGGGTGACAATGAATTATGTGTCTCAGAGTCGGCTACATCCAGGCAATGCCAGATGTATGTATGTTAACTCCCAATAAATCCTTTAGAAGTTTTGGAAGTTTGTCTCGAGACTCATGATTTAAGTGGGGGGTAACTTCCAGAATCCTGGCACCTCCCTTCTTTTAGCTTTTGTCAACCATGGCAACTTTAAGATGCATGGACTTCAACTCCCAGAATTCCCCAAATAGCATGGAGAACTTATTACAACTTACTTGATAGCTTTTAAAATTAGTTTGAATATAGGCTAAATTTGTGGCTTCTGGATACTACCTGGTCCTATTTTTGAAGTTCAGGCACTGCACCAAGCTACAGGTTGTTTTCAATTATTGATTGGTTGGTTGGTTGGTTGATTGATTGATTGATTGAGTAAAGCAAAATGGAATCACAGCTTGCTTTGCTTTAGATTATTGGATATGCTATAAAGAGCTGGATTCATACAGCACATTATGCTACATTATTATTATTTATCATAAGGCATGTTCACATCACATTTCAGTAAAAAAACCCCACAAGACATAAAAATATAAATCATGAAGTCTGAAATGTTATAAATGTATGCCTAACTATGCCACAAACAGAGCACAGTGCTTACATGCAAACTTGGCTCTGCCTGGCCCCTTTGCTCTGGAGGGAAAATTCATGCCATTAAATAGAATATTTGTAGCTCAAGGTTGACACGAGAGGTCCTTGGTGCTCTCTGAGCTTGGTGGTTTTTTTGCAGACATTTCTTGACCCAACTAGGTAACATCATCAGTGCTAAAAGGACTGGGGGTTGCAGGGAGGAGGAGGAAGAAGAGAAAGGCAGGAGGAGGAGGAGGAGGAGGAGGAGGAGGAGGAGGAGGAGGAGGAGGAGGAGGAGGAGGAGGAGGAGGAGGAGAATGATTATGGGAACCTTGGTGTTCTCTGAGCTTGGTTGTTTTCTTGCAGACATTTCTTGACCCAACTAGGTAACATCATCAGTGCTAAAAGGACTGGGGTTTGCAGGGAGGAGGAGGAGGAGGAGGAGGAGGAGGAGGAGGAGGAGGAGGAGGAGGAAGAGAATGATTATGGGATCCTTGGTGGTCACTGAGTTTGGTTGTTTTCTTGCAGACATTTCTTGACCCAACTAGGTAACATCATCAGTGCTGACCATTGCTGAAAAGTCTACAAGAAAACAAGCCATCTCAGAGGGCACCAAGGACCCCTCATTCACCCCATTGCTCAAAAACAGAAGGAAAAGAAAATGGACTCCACCTCTTTTCCAGTCTCTTTCTTATACATACACACGAACTGCATTCAGACAATATCTTTAATCAAGGCAATAAAATAAAGAGAGAATCCTGCAGAAGAAGCTGTCTCGTTTTAATTTGGGATGAGCGTTCTCCTGTTGGCTTAGCACGTTGCCATTTGGATAAGATTACACTCTGATCGGTTAATTCCAGAAGGAGATCAAGTTATGTAACTAGGAATATCAATAGAAAAGAATATTAGTAGCTCAGGGTCCTTGGTGCTGTCTGAGTCTGTTGGTTTTCTTGCAGATGTTTCATGACCCAACTAAGTAACATCATCAGCACTAGAAGGGAGTGAGATTTGCTATCCATTTAGGCTTGCCCTGTCAGTATTGGTGCAAATGTTGTTTGCTTCTTGGTAGTGCCGTGCAAACCCCACTTAGCGGTAATGGTGTTACCTAGTTGGGTAATGAAATGTCTGCAAGAAAACAACCAAGCTCAGTGACCACCAAGGATCCCATCCTCCTCCTCCTCCTCCTCCTCCTCCTCCTCCTCCTCCTCCTCCTCCTCCTCCTCCTCCTCCTCCTCCTCCTCCTCCTCCTCCTCCTCCTCCTCCTCTTCTTCTTCTTCTTCTTCTTCTTCTTCTTCTTCTTCTTCTTCTTCTTCTTCTTCTTCTTCTTCTTCTTCTTCTTCTTCTTCTTCTTCTTCTTCTTCTTCTTCTTCTTCTTCTTCTTCTTCTTCTTCTTCTTCTTCTTCTTCTTCCACTGATGATGCTACCTAGTTGGGTAATGAAATATCTGCACGAAAACCACCAAGCTCAGAGAGCACCAAGGATGCTATAGTCCTCTCCTCCTCCTCCTCCTCCTCCTCCTCCTCCTCCTCCTCCTCCTCCCTCCTCCTCCTCCTCCTCCTCCTCCTCCTCCTCCTCCTTGCCACAAACCTCACTCCCTTCTAGCACTGATGATGCTTCCTAGTTGCACAAAAACAAAAGCAATCAAGCTCAGAAAACACCAAGGATCCTATCGTCCTTCCCCCTCCTCCTCCTCCTCCTCCTCCTCCTCCTCCTCGCCACAAACCCCACTCCCTTCTAGCACTGATGATGCTTCCTAGTTGGGTAGCGAAACATCTGCACGAAAACCACCAAGCTCAGAGAGCACCAAGGACCCCACCATGAATATTCAGCCTTGTTGAAGGCAACACCCAGTTCCACGCCCAGGCACTGTGGCAGCTATGTCAATCTTTCCAGGGCCACATTAAAACCTTCGGGCACAACCCACAAACGGGAATGTGCAGCCATTGCCCAAAGGGTCGGGGGTGTCTCGGGCATCCTCGCTGAGAGGTGGGCTCGCCTAGTTCCTTTTTC